>NC_052310.1:64494207-64509207 GCF_016432855.1 Salvelinus namaycush
TGTTGTAGAGTGGACAGCTCTTTCGCTAGGCTGTGTAGAGTGGACAGCACTATGGCTAGGCTGTGTAGAGTTGACAGCACTTGGGCTACACTGTGTAGACTGGACAGCACTTGGGCTAGGTTGTGTAGAGAAGTCAGCTCTTTGGCTAGGCTGTGTAGAGTGGACAGCACTTGGGCTAGGCTGTGCAGAGTGGACAGCTCTTGGGCTAGGCTGTGTAGAGTGGACAGTTCTTTCGCTAAACTGTGCAGAGTGGACAGCTCTTGGGCTAAACTGTGTAGAGTGGACATTTCTTTCGCTAAACTGTGTAGATTGGACAGTTCTTTCGCTAAACTGTGTAGAGTGGACAGTTCTTGGGCTAAACTGTGTAGAGTGGACATTTCTTCGGCTAGGCTGTGTAGAGTGGACAACTCTTTCGCTAGGCTGTGTAGAGTGGACAGCACTATGGCTAGGCTGTGTAGAGTGGACAGCTCTTTCGCTAGGCTGTGTTGAGTGGACAGCACTTGGGCTAGGCTGTGTAGAGTGGACAGCTCTTGGGCTAGGCTGTGTAGAGTGGACAGCTCTTGGGTTAGGCTGTGTAGAGTGGACAGCACTTGGGCTAGACTGTGTAGAGTGGACAGCTCTTGGGATAGGCTGTGTAGAGTGGACAGCTCTTGGGCTAGGCTGTGTAGAGTGGACAGCACTTGGGCTAGACTGAGTAGAGTGGACAGCACTTGGACTAGGCTGTGTAGAGTGGACAGCTCTTGGGCTAGACTGTGTAGAGTGGACAGCTCCTGTGCTAGGCTGTGTAGAGTGGACAGCTCTTGGGATAGACTGTGTAGAGTGGACAGCTCTTGGGCTAGACTGTGTAGAGTGGACAGCTCTTTCGCTAGGCTGTGTAGAGTGGACAGCACTATGGCTAGGCTGTGTAGAGTGGACAGCACTTGGGCTAGGCTGTGTAGAGTGGACAGCACTTGGGCTAGGCTGTGTAGAGTGGACATAATTTGGGCTAGACTGTGTAGAGTGGACAGCACTTGGGCTAGTTTGAGTAGAGTGGACAGCTCTTGGGCAAGGCTGTGCAGAGTGGACAGCACTTGGGCTAGGCTGTGTAGAGTGGACAGCACTTGGGCTAGGCTGTGTAGAGTGGACAGCACTTGGGCTAGGCTGTGTAGAGTGGACATAATTTGGGCTAGACTGTGTAGAGTGGACGCACTGGGCTAGTTTGAGTAGAGTGGACAGCTCTTGGGCAAGGCTGTGTGGAGTGGACAGCTCTTTCACTAAACTGTGTAGAGTGGACAGCTCTTGGACTAGGCTGTGTAGAGTGGACAGCTCTTGGGCTGGGCTGTGTAGAGTGGACAACTCTTTTGCTAGGCTGTGTGGAGTGGACAGCTCTTGGGCTAGACTGAGTAGACTGGACAGCTCTTATGCTAGGCTGTGTGGAGTGGACAGCTCTTGGGCTAGACTGAGTAGACTGGACAGCTCTTGGGCTAGACTGAGTAGAGTTGACAGCTCTTGGGCTAGGCTGTGTAGAGTGGACAGTTTTTGGGCTAGGCTGAGTAGAGTGGACAGTTCTTTCGCTAAACTGTGTAGAGTGGACAGTTCTTGGGCTAGGCTGAGTAGAGTGGACAGTTCTTTGGCTACACTGTGTAGAGTGGACAGCTCTTGGGCTAGACTGTGTAGAGTGGACAGCCCTTGGGCTAGACTGTGTAGAGTGGACAGTTTTTGGGCTAGGCTGAGTAGAGTGGACAGTTCTTGGGCTAGGCTGTGTAGAGTGTACAACTATTTTGCTAGGCTGTGTAGAGTAGACAGCACTATGTCTAGAAGGTGTAGAGTGGACAGCACTTGGGCTAGGCTGTGAAGAGTGGACAGCACTTGGGCTAGGCTGTGTAGAGTGGACAGCACTTGGGCTAGGCTGTGTAGAGTGGACAGCTCTTTCGCTAAACTGTGTAGAGTGGACAGCTCTTGGGGTAGACTGTGTAGACTGGACAGCACTTGGGCTAGACTGTGTAGAGTGGACAGCTCTTGGGCTAGGCTGTGTAGAGTGGACAACTCTTTTTCTAGGCTGTGTGGAGTGGACAGCTCTTGGGCTAGACTGAGTAGAGTGGACAGCTCTTGGGCTAGACTGTGTAGACTGGACAGCACTTGGGCTAGGTTGTGTAGAGAAGTCAGCTCTTTGGCTAGGCTGTGTAGAGTGGACAGCACTTGGGCTAGGCTGTGCAGAGTGGACAGCTCTTGGGCTAGGCTGTGTACAGTGGACAGCTCTTTGGCTAGGCTGTGTAGAGTGGACAGCACTTGGGCTAGGCTGTGTAGAGTGGACAGCTCTTGGGCTAGGCTGTGTAGAGTGGACAGTTCTTTCGCTAAACTGTGTAGAGTGGACAGTTCTTTCGCTAAACTGTGTAGAGTGGACAGTTCTTTCGCTAAACTGTGTAGAGTGGACAGTTCTTTCGCTAAACTGTGTAGAGTGGACAGTTCTTGGGCTAAACTGTGTAGAGTGGACATTTCTTGGCTAGGCTGTGTAGAGTGGACAACTCTTTCGCTAGGCTGTGTAGAGTGGACAGCACTATGGCTAGGCTGTGTAGAGTGGACAGCTATTTCGCTAGGCTGTGTTGAGTGGACAGCACTTGGGCTAGGCTGTGTAGAGTGGACAGCTCTTGGGCTAGGCTGTGAAGAGTGGACAGCTCTTGGGTTAGGCTGTGTAGAGTGGACAGCACTTGGTCTAGACTGTGTAGAGTGGACAGCTCTTGGGATAGGCTGTGTAGAGTGGACAGCTCTTGGGCTGGGCTGTGTAGAGTGGACAGCACTTGGGCTAGACTGAGTAGAGTGGACAGCACTTGGACTAGGCTGTGTAGAGTGGACAGCTCTTGGGCTAGACTGTGTAGAGTGGACAGCTCCTGGGCTAGGCTGTGTAGAGTGGACAGCTCTTGGTATAGACTGTGTAGAGTGGACAGCTCTTGGGCTAGACTGTGTAGAGTGGACAGCTCTTTCGCTAGGCTGTGTAGAGTGGACAGCACTATGGCTAGGCTGTGTAGAGTTGACAGCACTTGGGCTAGGCTGTGTAGAGTGGACAGCACTTGGGCTAGGCTGTGTAGAGTGGACATAATTTGGGCTAGACTGTGTAGAGTGGCGCACTGGGCTAGTTTGAGTAGAGTGGACAGCTCTTGGGTAAGGCTGTGCAGAGTGGACAGCACTTGGGCTAGACTGTGTAGAGTGGACAGCTCTTTCGCTAAACTGTGTAGAGTGGACAGTTTTTGGGCTAGGCTGAGTAGAGTGGACAGTTCTTTGGCTAGGCTGTGTAGAGTGGACAGCTCTTGGGCTAGACTGTGTAGAGTTGACAGTTCTTGGGCTAGGCTTTGTAGAGTGGACAACTCTTTCTCTAGGCTGTGTAGAGTGGACAGCACTATGGCTAGGCTGTGTAGAGTGGACAGCTCTTTCGCTAGGCTGTGTAGAGTGGACAGCACTATGGCTAGGCTGTGTAGAGTGGACAGCACTTGGGCTAGGCTGTGTAGAGTGGACAGCACTTGGGCTAGGCTGTGTAGAGTGGACATAATTTGGGCTAGACTGTGTAGAGTGGACAGCACTTGGGCTAGTTTGAGTAGAGTGGACAGCTCTTGGGCAAGGCTGTGTGGAGTGGACAGCTCTTTCACTAAACTGTGTAGAGTGGACAGCTCTTGGACTAGGCTGTGTAGTGTGGACAGCTCTTATGCTAGGCTGTGTGGAGTGGACAGCTCTTGGGCTAGACTGAGTAGACTGGACAGCTCTTGGGCTAGACTGAGTAGAGTTGACAGCTCTTGGGCTAGGCTGTGTAGAGTGGACAGCACTTGGGCTAGACTGAGTAGAGTGGACAGCTCTTTCGCTAAACTGTGTAGAGTGGACAGTTCTTGGGCTAGGCTGAGTAGAGTGGACAGTTTTTTGGCTACACTGTATAGAGTGGACAGCCCTTGGGCTAGACTGTGTAGAGTGGACAGCCCTTGGGCTAGGCTGTGTAGAGTGGACAGTTTTTGGGCTAGGCTGAGTAGAGTGGACAGTTCTTGGGCTAGGCTGTGTAGAGTGTACAACTATTTTGCTAGGCTGTGTAGAGTAGACAGCACTATGTCTAGAAGGTGTAGAGTGGACAGCTCTTGGGCTAGGCTGTGTAGAGTGGACAGCACTTGGGCTAGGCTGTGTAGAGTGGACAGCACTTGGGCTAGGCTGTGTAGAGTGGACAGCTCTTGGGCTAAACTGTGTAGAGTGGACAGCACTTGGGCTAGACTGTGTAGAGTGGACAGCACTTGGGCTAGTTTGAGTAGAGTGGACAGCTCTTGGGCAAGGCTGTGTAGAGTGGACAACTCTTTTTCTAGGCTGTGTGGAGTGGACAGCTCTTGGGCTAGACTGAGTAGAGTGGACAGCTCTTGGGCTAGACTGTGTAGACTGGACAGCACTTGGGCTAGGTTGTGTAGAGAAGTCAGCTCTTTGGCTAGGCTGTGTAGAGTGGACAGCACTTGGGCTAGGCTGTGCAGAGTGGACAGCTCTTGGGCTAGGCTGTGTACAGTGGACAGCTCTTTGGCTAGGCTGTGTAGAGTGGACAGCACTTGGGCTAGGCTGTGCAGAGTGGACAGCTCTTGGGCTAGGCTGTGTAGAGTGGACAGTTCTTTCGCTAAACTGTGCAGAGTGGACAGCTCTTGGGCTAAACTGTGTAGAGTGGACAGTTCTTTCGCTAAACTGTGTAGAGTGGACAGTTCTTTCGCTAAACTGTGCAGAGTGGACAGTTCTTGGGCTAAACTGTGTAGAGTGGACAACTCTTTCGCTAGGCTGTGTAGAGTGGACAGCACTATGGCTAGGCTGTGTAGAGTGGACAGCTCTTTCGCTAGGCTGTGTAGAGTGGACAGCACTTGGGCTAGGCTGTGTAGAGTGGACAGCTCTTGGGCTAGGCTGTGAAGAGTGGACAGCTCTTGGGTTAGGCTGTGTAGAGTGGACAGCACTTGGGCTAGACTGTGTAGAGTGGACAGCTCTTGGGATAGGCTGTGTAGAGTGGACAGCTCTTGGGCTGGGCTGTGTAGAGTGGACAGCACTTGGGCTAGACTGAGTAGAGTGGACAGCACTTGGACTAGGCTGTGTAGAGTGGACAGCTCTTGGGCTAGACTGTGTAGAGTGGACAGCTCCTGGGCTAGGCTGTGTAGAGTGGACAGCTCTTGGGATAGACTGTGTAGAGTGGACAGCTCTTGGGCTAGACTGTGTAGAGTGGACAACACTTGGGCTAGGCTGTGTAGAGTGGACAGCTCTTGGGCTAGGCTGTGTAGAGTGGACAGCACTTGGGATAGACTGTGTAGAGTGGACAGCTCTTTGGCTAGACTGTGTAGAGTGGACAACACTTGGGCTAGGCTGTGTAGAGTGAACAGCTCTTTAACTAGACTGTGTAGAGTGGACAGCTCTTTGGCTAGACTGAGTAGAGTGGACAGCTCTTGGGCTAGGCTGTGTAGAGTGGTCAGCACTTTGGCTGCGCTGTGTAGAGTGGACAACTCTTTCACTAAACTGTGTAGAGTGGACAGCTCTTGGGCTAGGCTGTGTAGAGTGAACAGCTCTTTGGCTAGACGGAGTAGAGTGGACAGCACTTTTGCTAAGCTGTGTGGAGTGGACAGCTCTTTCGCTAAACAGTGTAGAATGGACAGCTCTTTCACCAAACTGTGTAGAGTGGACAGCTCTTGGGCTAGACTGTGTAGAGTGGACAGCTCTTTCGCTAAACTGTGTAGAGTGGACAGCACTTGGGCTAGACTGTGTAGAGTGGACAGCTCTTTGGCTAGGCTGTGTAGAGTGGACAGCACTTGGGCTAGGCTGTGTAGAGTGGACAGCTCTTTCGCTAAACTGTGTAGAGTGGACAGCTCTTGGGCTAGGCTGTGCAGAGTGGACAGCACTTGGGCTAGGCTGTGTAGAGTGGACAGCTCTTTCGCTAAACTGTGTAGAGTGGACAGTTTTTGGGCTAGGCTGAGTAGAGTGGACAGTTCTTGGGCTAGGCTGTGTAGAGTGGACAGCACTTGGGCTAGGCTGTGTAGAGTGGACATAATTTGGGCTAGACTGTGTAGAGTGGACAGCACTTGGGCTAGTTTGAGTAGAGTGGACAGCTCTTGGGCAAGGCTGTGTGGAGTGGACAGCTCTTTCACTAAACTGTGTAGAGTGGACAGCTCTTGGGCTAGGCTGTGTAGAGTGGACAGCTCTTGGGCTGGGCTGTGTAGAGTGGACAACTCTTTTGCTAGGCTGTGTGGAGTGGACAGCTCTTGGGCTAGACTGAGTAGACTGGACAGCTCTTGGGCTAGACTGAGTAGAGTTGACAGCTCTTGGGCTAGGCTGTGTAGAGTGGACAGCACTTGGGCTAGACTGAGTAGAGTGGACAGCTCTTTCGCTAAACTGTGTAGAGTGGACAGCTCTTAGGCTTGACTGAGTAGAGTGGACAGCTCTTTCGCTAAACTGTGTAGAGTGGACAGCTCTTGGGCTATGCTTCGTAGAGTGGACAGCTCTTGGGCTAGGCTGTGTAGAGTGGACAGCTCTTGGGCTAGGCTGTGTAGAGTGGACAGCTCTTGGGCTAGGCTGTGTAGAGTGGACAGCTCTTGGGCTAGGCTGTGTAGAGTGGACAGCTCTTGGGCTAGGCTTCGTAGAGTGGACAGCTCTTGGGCTAGGCTTCGTAGAGTGGACAGCTCTTGGGCTAGGCTTCGTAGAGTGGACAGCTCTTGGGCTAGGCTGTGTAGAGTGAACTGCCCCTACTACTGTCTCTGAATTTATCCCTCAACGCAGTCTCAGGTGAATGCACTGATTGCAAGTCGTTCTGGATAAGAGCGTATGCTAAATGACAAAAAAAATGATATGTAATGTAAAATTGGAGACAGGGTTTTAAAGGTGCATAATTACATGATTCATTGACTTTGATTAGTTTAGCATCATTGTCAAATTGGTGACAGCCTGGAGAGGTGCTAATGATGGGAGAGAGCTGACAGAGACAATTATAATTAGGCTACACCAAACACCACTTTTTCACAGACCAGCAACTGCTCTCCTCTCCCGTAAGATGACGCAATTTCACAAAAACATCTCACACGCCAACGACACGGCAACAGACAGGGGGAGACGTTTAAGTATTCACTGTTAATTGTCTCATTTGTTCATTCATCATATATATATAAAGAGAGAGAGAGAAAATGAAAGAAGGGTGAAAAACTTGGGTAAGAAAGTTTGGGAGCGTAGTTGTCGTTGAGCGGAGCTGTCTGTATTAGAACAGACAATGGCAGTAATGAAAAGAGGATAAAGCGTCTGGAGACAGTCACGCAGGCACACACACACACACACACACACACACACACACACACACACGCACACACGCACGCACACACACACGCACGCACGCACGCACGCACGCACGCACGCACGCACGCACACACACACACACACACACACACACACAGTCCATGCCATGCCTCCCATCTCTCTTGTCTCCGAACTAAAAGCCTCTCGTCACCACTGACAACTACAGCGATTGATATTGATTAAGTCGGCCCAGCAGACATCCAGACAGTCTAGTCACAGGGTCACTATTATGATGAATCCTCTGTTTATTTTTCTATTATCAGAGAGAGAGAAGAGAGAGAGAGAGAGAGAGAGAGAGAGAGAGAGAGAGAGAGAGTGACAGAGAGAGTGACAGAGATCGAGACAGTGAGAGAGAGTGAGAGAGTGAGGGAATGCAAGAGAGAGACAGAGAAAGAGATAGTAAGAGAGAAAGAGACAGTGAGAGAGCGAGAGAGAGAGAGAGAGATGTGAGACAGGGATGCAGGTTAAGCCCCACCCTCTTCAACATATATATCAACGAATTGGCACTCGAACAGTCTGCAGCACCCTACTAGAATCTGAAGTCAAATGTCAACTGTTTGCCCGATGATCTGGTGCTTCTGGCACCAACCAAGGAGGGCCTACAGCAGCACCTAGATCTTCTGCACAGATTTTGTCAGACCTGGGCTCTGACAGTAAATCTCAGTAAGACCAAAATAATGTTGTTCCAAAAAAGGTCCAGTCGCCAGGACCATAAATACAAATTCCATCTTGACACCGTTGCCCTAGAGCACACAAAAAACTATACATACCTCGGCCTAAACATCAGCTCCACAGGTAAATTGAACAAAGCTGTGAACGAGCTGAGAGAAAAGGAACATCAAATTTGACATACCAATTAGGTTCTGGCAAAAAATACTTGAATCATTTTGTCAGAGCTGCTAGGAGTACTGGGTGGAGGAGTCAAGCGCAGAGAGCAGGGATTCAAGAACGTGGATTTATTTTCCAGTAGACAGGGAAAAACGATCATGCCCTAAACACACGGGCGCATGAAAATACGAGTCCAAAACACAGGACTAAACTGTCCAGAAAAAATAATAAATCCACAATACAATCCACCACCAAATAACAGAGAAACAAGCCCGCACAAAAGCCAGCGGGCTTACTGCCCTTAAATAGCCTACCCACCAAACTAAACTCAAAACAGGTGCACCCAATCAGCCCAAACAAACAGAAACAAAAAGAATAGAATCGATGGCAGCTAGTAGGCCGGTGACGACGACCGCCGAGCGCCGCCCGAACAGGAAGAGGCACCATCTTCGGTGGGATTTGTGACACATTTATAGAACCTATTGCCCTTTATAGTTGTGAGATCTGGGATCCGCTCACCAACCAAGAATTCACAAAATGGGACAAGCACCAAATTGAGACTCTGCATGCAGAATTCTGCAAAAATAACCTGTGTACAACGTAAAACACCAAATATTGCATGCAGAGCAGAATTAGGCCGATACACGCTAATTATCAAAATCCAGAACACAGCTGTTAAATTCTACAACCACCTAAAAGGAAGTGATTCCCAAACCTTCCATAACAAAGCCATCACCTACAGAGACATGAACCTGGAGAAGAGTCCCCTAATCAAATCAAACTGGTCCTGGGGCTCTGTTCACAAACACAAACACACCCCACAGAGCCCCAGGACAGTGTCATGACGTTGGCCTGTGGGTAAGGTTTATGACCCCCCATAAATACCTTTCTCCCATTCCTCTCTCTTGACTCTACAGAAGAACTCTTGAATAGCCTTTGTTAAACATAGAGAGTCTGGGAACATCAAAAGGTGGGGGGGAAAGGAACCATATTTGGGTAATCCAACCAGTTGAAAATATGCGTTGGTACTCATTGAATATGATGCCAGATCAGTTGGCGCCTGAGACATTATGACTGATGACAGGACGACATAAACTGTATCTTGGAAAGTCTACACATTCTAGTTATGAAATAATATGAAACTATTTGTGAAAAGATTAAATGTAATTTTAGCTTCCAAATCAGAGAATTGGGTTTTCATAAGGTTAAAGCTCTGCTCACTCAGTGGCCCGCCCATGTGAAGAGACATTGGTTATAAACTATGAAACACGCCCTTCTCTCCCCTCCTATATAAAGCCCTTGACGAAAATGTAACTTTCTGTTCCGAGGACGATAGGACGACGGTCCATACGTTAAAAGGACTAACATGTCAACTACAGAACTAAGCCAACCTCAGCGTGAGCTTTGGTTGCGAATGGTATGAACTTTGAAATCTTATTCACTAAAGAAGTGAGACATCCTAGCCATTGAGTTAGCAACAGCAGCTGTAAACGTGGGCTAGGAAAGGACGGACGACGTATCCAGTCTACCACACAACAACGATACTACAACGTATCCAGTTTACCACCAGAGACACTCTTCAAAGGACAAGGAAGATCTCTGTTGGGCAACACGGCCTTCCATCTACAACCAACCTATTGAAGCGCAGCTCAGAGTAAATATTTATTGCATTTTCCTTTTCCAAATGGGCGGTTATTTAGAATGGACAAGATTCTGTATTTACGATAGCATAGCTTCTCCCTTTGTTCTTCAGTCCTCCCGCGCTTTCATTCAAGCCCAACCCTCTCTCTTTGTGTAACCAGCCGTCATACCGGTTCCGTCCCCCAGGGACGTTTTCTTGTAGGACATAATTAGTAATCAATGTATGATCCATTCTGTGTTTATGTAATTCTGTGTGATTATTTAGGTATTTAGTAAATAAATAATTAAACCAAAGTTTGTATTGCTGATTCAACTTGTTAGCGAGGGTTCATGAAGATAACCAAGAATTGACAACTTTCAGATGAGACTGAAACAAGGTGACGATTGAATATTGACTGCTATTGATGTAAAAGATTACCAGGTATTTAAGAGTTTATTCAGAAGATAACAGCTCTATAAACATTACTTCTTGGTGCCCCGACTTTCTAGTTAATTATTTACCTGATTAGCTTAATCAGGTAATATTAATTACAGAGAAATTATTTTATAGAATAGCATGTCATATCACTTAATCCGGCATAGCCAAAGACGCGACAACAGCAACACAATTAGACCCAACCAAATCATGAGAAAACAAAAAGATAATTACTTGACACATTGGAAAGAATTCACAAAAAAACACAGCAAACTAGAATACTTTTTGGCCCTAAACAGAGAGTACACAGTGGCAGAATATCTGACCACTGTGACTGACCCAAACTTAAGGAAAGTTTTGATTATGTACAGACTCAGTGAGCATAGCCTTGCTATTGAGAAAGGCAGACATGGCTCTCAAGAAAAGACAGGCTATGTGCACACTGCCCACAAAATGAGGTGGAAACTGAACTGCACTTCCTAACCTGCCAAATGCATGATCCTATTAGAGAGAAATATTTCCCTCAGATTACACAGATCCACAAAGAATTCGAAAAAATAAACCCAATGTTGATAAACTCCCATACAGTTGAAGTGGGAAGTTTACATACACTTAGGTTGGAGTCATTAAAACGTGTTTATCAACCACTCCACAAATTTCTTGTTAAAAGAAAATTATGTCATGGCTTTAGAAGTTTCTGATAGGCTAAATTACATCATTTGAATCAATTGGAGGTGTACCTGTGGATGTATTTCAAGGCCTACCTTCAAACTCAGTGCCTCTTTGCTTGACATCATGGGAAAATCTAAAGAAATCAGCCAAGACCTCAGAAAAAAATTGTAGACGTCCACAAGTCTGGTTCATCCTTTGGAGCAATTTTCAAATGCCTGAAGGTACCACGTTCATCTCTACAAACAATAGTACGCAAGTATAAACACCATGGGACCACTCAGCCGTCATACCACTCAGGAAGGAGACGCGTTCTGTCTCCTAGAGATGAATGTATTTTGGTGCGAAAAGTACAAATCAATCCCAGAACAACAGCAAAGGACCTTGTGAATATGCTGGAGGAAACAGGTATGAAAGTATCTATATCCCCAGTAAAACAAGTCCTATATCAACATAACCTGAAAGGACGCTCAGCAAGGAAGAAGCCACTGCTCCACAACCGCCATAAAAAAGCCAGACTACGGTTTGCAACTGCACATGGGGACAAACTTTTTGGAGAAATGTCCTCTGGTCTGATGAAACAACAATAGAACTGTTTGGCCATAATGACCATCATTATGTTTGGAGGAAAAAGGGGGAGGCTTGCAAGCCGAAGAACACCATCCCAACCGTGAAGCACAGGGGTGGCAGCATCATGTTGTGGGGGTGCTTTGCTGCAGGAGGGACTGGTGCACTTAACAAAACAGATGGCATCATGAGGCAGGACAATTATGGGGATATATTGAAGCAACATCTCAAGACATCAGTCAGGAAGTTAAAGCTTGGTCGCAAATGGGTCTTCCAAATGGACAATGACCCCAAGCATACTTCCAAAGTTGTGGCAAAATGGCTTAAGGACAACAAAGTCAAGGTATTGGAGTGGTCATCACAAAACCCTGACCTCAATTCTATATAAAATGTGTAGGCAGAACTGAAAAAGCGTATGCGAGCAAGGAGGCCTACAAACCTGACTCAGTTACTCCAGCTCTGTCAGGAGGAATGGGCCAAAATTCACCCAATTTATTGTGGGAGTCTTGTGGAAGGCTACCCGAAATGTTTGACCCAAGTTAAACAATTTAAAGGCAATGCTACCAAATACTAATTGAGTGTATGTAAACTTCTGACCCACTGGGAATGTGATGAAAGAAATAAAAGCTGAAATAAATGATTCTCTCTACTATTATTCTGACGTTTCACATTCTTAAAATAAAGTGGTGATCCTAACTGACCTAAGACAGGGAATTTTTACTCTGATTAAATGGTCAGGAATTGTGAAATGTATAAATGTAATGTATTTGGCTAAGGTGTATTTAAACTTCCAACTTCAACTGTATCTATTGGGTGAAATATCACCCTGTGCTATCACAGCAGGAAGATATGTGACCTGTTGCCACAAGAAAAGGGCAACCAGTGAAGAACAAACACCATTGTAAATACAACCCATATTTATGTTTTTTTATTTTCCCTTTTGTACTTTAACTACTTGCACATTATTACAACACTGTATATATAACTAATATGACATTTGAAATGTCTTTATTGTTTTGGAACTTCTGTGAGTGCAATGTTTACTGTAAATTGTTATTGTTCATGTCACTTTTGTTTATTATATACTTCACTTGCTTTGGCAATGTTAACATATGTTTCCCATGCCAATAAAGCCATTAAATTGAATTGAATTAAATTGAATTGAGAGAGAGAGAGAGATAGGGAGAGGGGCAGTAATTGGAAGGAATGCAGTGTTATTATTGTGGCAAAAGGTTTCAGATGTCTGTTTGTTCAACCTTTCCTTTTTACAGGATGTTGTCTTTCATGTGGAAGCCTCATAAAGAGAAAGACTAACTGAAGCCTGAAAACAAATTAGGTGAACAAACAGACACATTTCAGGAAAACCTCTTTCCTACACAGCACATTTTTCAGTGTAAAAAAATCAAATAACAGTCTGTGTGCCCATGCAGACACCGGAAACAGTGTTAAATTAACACACTGCTTAGTGTAAAGCCTTACTCAAATGTTTCCCAGAGTGCCTTGCCTTTTGAGTAAATTGTAGAGTTACCACCCATGACTGTATTTCTATGTGACAGAGACATGGTTGTTGCATTCATCAATTTTTGTTCCTGTGGACTTCACCAAGTAAACTCCTAAGTGAATATGTTATTATAAAAATAAATAAAAATGTGTTTCAATATATATGTTTGTGCATGTACATTGATTGATTAATCTTATGCTAGACAAAGATAAATAACATTGATTTTTCTAAAATAATCAAATGAGTTCGTTTGATCCAGTTGAAATGCCTTTAGTAGACTCCTCACAATGTTCCTACCTCTGGCACTCGTTCTGCAGGTTGCAGGTGAATACAACTTCTAACTATTGGATATCCTAACTCTGGCTGGATTCCAATAGGAATTACACATCACTTTGCAAACCAATATCATCTGACCTGCAGGTAAAGTAGGGTTGAAAAATTCTGGTAACTTTCCCCCAATTCCCAGGTTTTACAGAAATCCTGGTTAGAAGTTTCCTGGAAATGGAAGCTGGAAATCAACCAGGATTTTTGAAAAATCTGGGAATTTGGGGAAAGTTACCAGAATGTTGCAACCCTACATTACCTGCAGGTCAGATTATGCTTGTTTGCAAAGTGATGTGTAATCACTTGTCCCCCCTGTATGCTGGTTTGCAACCCTACTTGCAGGCCTGATGTGGCCTGAGGTATGAACTGGGGTACAATTATGCACTTATATCTAAAGGTACAAAGGATGTCCTTACTGGGTACAACTACAGTGACAAGTGTTTGTACCGCTTTAGGAAGAATCTAAACCTTTCTCCTGAGAGTGTGATACAACGGCCTGAAACTCATGGTTTGCATGCCACATCAGGCCTGCCAGTCACATTATGCCGGCTTGCAAGGTCATGTGTAATTCCTATTGGAATTCAGCCTGTGTGGGGATATTTAACTATCTGTATATCACCCACAATCTGTATTCCCCATTACTGCCAGAGTTGGGAAGACTATGAGACTACCCAAAGCACGAGAGCTATGAGACTACCTAAAGCACGAGAGCTATGAGACTACCTAAAGCACGAGAGCTATGAGACTACCTAAAGCACGAGAGCTATGAAACCAACTAAAGCACGAGAGCTATGAGACTAGCTAAAGCACGAGAGCTATGAGACGACCTAAAGCACGAGAGCTATGAGACGACCTAAAGCACGAGAGCTATGAGACGACCTAAAGGACGTTTCTGTCTATGAGACTAGCTAAAGCACGAGAGCTATGAGACGACCGTAAGGATTTAACCTGGAAAAACCATTTCAGGAACAGGTGCAAGAAATCCAAGTAAAATATTTGATTAGTTTAGAAAATGTTTGTAATTTATATTTTAGTAACATAAGATTAATTACTTAATCAGTCAATAAATGTACATGCTCAAACATAGATATTGAAACAAAACATTCTACCAATCAACCTGCAATAGAGCATGCTGGGAAATATGATAATGATGGGCGTGGTTTTGGTTCAAAGTGATGTGTATGAGTTTCAGGCCCCTGTATTAGGGTAATAGAGTAGGCCCTCAAAATAAGGCCTTACGAAATGGTATTGTGTGGAGATAATAATTTCTTGCGTGATAACATATGCGCTTAGGATCTCACTTGGTGAAGTCCACAGGACTGAAAATGGATGAATGCAACAAACATGTCTATGTCACTAACAAATACAGCCATGGGTGGTAACTCTACAATTTCCCTGAAAGGAAACGCACAAATATTTGAAAAGGGCTTTACACTCTACAGTGTGTTAATTTAACACTGTTCCGGAGTGTACTGTATATGGATCCACAGACTCCACACTTTCGGTGTTGATTTAACACTCTCAGTTGTATATATATATTTTTAAATTACACTGGAAATGTTGCTGTGTACTAGTAGTAAAAAGAGCAGTGATGTAAACTCCATTTCAGAGGCAGAAACATTCTCAGTTTCTGTCTATCCCCTTCTGCATTTATCAGTTTATATATCAATCTGTTAATATATTCCTTCACTAGAGCACCAGTCCATCTCACCATGTCTAGTTGCCTCAATGTCGTCCATCCCTACTGTGT
>NC_052310.1:67591605-67774105 GCF_016432855.1 Salvelinus namaycush
GGGTCATTGAAATGTTGTCATTGTCATGTTAACACATCCCAGAGATAACATGTAGTGTCGTTTTGTTAGATAAAATCCTTTTTTATATCCCAAAAAGTCTGTATAGTTGGCACCATTGATTTGAGTAATCCAGTTGTTCAACTTGCAGAGAAAGGAATCCAAAAATCTACCCCTAAACTTTGTTTCAACAAGTCAAAATAAGTTTGTATTTACTCCTCAGATACCCTAAAATGTCATCAAACTATAATATATATTTCGGAAAGAAGTACGTTCAATAGGAAACCAATTTTAGCAGCTGCGCAACTTCCTCATGACGCGCGAAGACACAGATTTTTCAAGACTGTGTCCTCATACAAAAACTCTTATTTCTTATTCGTTGTTTAAATTCTCATGTACCGAATAAATCGCATGTTGTATTTTATAGCAAGTGTTCCCATGGTATTGCTATGTGCACTCTAGCCAACAGAGCACAGGTGGTGGAGATACATTCAAAAAAGGAAGTTAAATGTGTTTGCATCACATTTTCAACTCCACTGATGGTTTTCTCAACAAAAAAATTGCATTATATAGCAAGTGTGTACACTTCTGCATTGGCACATGCGCTCTAGATACAGATGCATCTGCATGTTGTTGGCTAGAGCGCACATATAGCCTACGTGATAAGATTATTGTGGACAAAAGAGCAAGATCATTTTTTTCATTTGTCAAACAGCTGCCAAGCATCAATGATCATGTCACCTGAATATGACCATTGATATTTATTAGAAAGGAGCATCAAGATCACCTTGCACTTTCACCACCCTGTGAAGTTCATCATAATTGATTTAATCTGTAGCCTAATAACCTGCATGCTCCGACGAGTTGTAATGGGAGGACCACACAACATGTCATCGGGTGACTCCAAGTTCACTTTGATATGAGGGTTATTATATCAATATTTGCTCATAAAAGGGTTTCTTACATAGTTTCTAGCATATTTAATTTTCCAGACACAAAATGTTCCCACCTTGTCTAGCGTGTTTTATTTTGTTGTCATTTGGACATTTTTCCTGAAAAATTTGCTGTTTCCATCAAGTTTATCATATATGCATAGTCACTTTAACTATACATTCATGTACATACTACCTCAATTGGCCCGACCAACCAGTGCTCCCGCACATTGGCTAACCGGGATATCGGCATTGTGTCCCGCCACTCATCACCCACCAACCCCTGTTTACACTACTGCTACTCTCTGTTCATCATATATGCATAGTCACTTTAACCATATCTACATGTACATACCACCTCAATCAGCCTGACTAACCGGTGTCTGTATGTAGCCTCGCTACTTTTATAGCCTCGCTACTGTATAGCCTCACTACTGTTTTTCACTGTCTTTTAACTGTTGTTTTTATTTCTTTACTTACCTATTGTTCACCTAATACCTTTTTTGCACTATCGCTTAGTAAGCATTTCACTGTAAGGTCTACACCTGTTGTATTAGGCGCACGTGACAAATACACTTTGATTTGATTTGATGCCTGTCATGACATTTTTTATTTAACATGTACTTTACTTGCATAAAAAGGTTGCATGGAGGGCCTGCGGAGTGGCGCAGTGGTCAATAGCACTGCATTGCAGTGCTAGAGGTGTCACTACAGACCCAGGTTTGATCCCAGGCTGTGTCGCACCTGGGCGTGACCAGGAGACCCATGAGGCAGCGCACAATTGAGGATTTGGCAGGCCGGGATGTTCTTGTTCCATCGCCCTCTGCGACTCCTTGTTGTGGGCCGGGTGCATGTACGCTGACTATGGGCACCAGTTCTACGGTGTTTCCTCTGACACATTGGTGCGGCTGGCTTCTGGGTTAAGCAAGCAGTGCGGCTTGGCGGGATTGTGTTTTAGAGGACACATGGCTCTCGACCTTCGCCTCTCCTAAGTCCATACGGGAGTTGCAGCGATGGGACAAGACTAACTACCAATCGGTGAGAAAAAGGTAGGATGGAAACCTGGTTAGTGATGCAATTTCAATGTTGTTTGAGTTGCTCTGTGTATCACCAAATTAGCTTGAGATGATTTTAGTGCAACACTGCTCACTGCATCCAAGTTTGTTGAGCTATCAGTCAAAGAGCTGTCAGTCAAGGTGAGCTCATGAATATAAGTTCCCCGCCCACTCAGTCTGTCTTTTCAAACTTCCTGGTAGTTAGAAGGAAAGCCATGAGAGAAACATTTTTTTTACTTAACTTTGAGCATTTCTATCCCCCAAAAATATTATGATATTTTAGCCACTCAAAAGCCTATTTTAGATGGGAATCAGAATGTCTGTTCGGGACCTTAAATGATAACATATTCACTCAGAATCTCACTTGGTAAAGTACATAGGAATAAATTGGATGTATGCAACAAGGATGTCTCTGTCACTAACAAATTCAGTCATGTGGTAACTCAATAATTCTCATGAAAACCAAAGCATTCTGGGAAATATGCAAAAAAGCTTTACACAAAGCAGTGTGTAAAGTGTCAGTAGTGTCTATATGGGTCCACACTTTAGTGTTCATTTAACACTGGGGAATTTGCTGTGTAGGACACAACCACATGGCGATCATCCTGTTAGATTACGTTCTCATATCAAGGCATAAAACAAGATATGGATCTGCAACATTTACTATCAGAATATGTTATATAGTTTATCAGATACATCTGCACGGGTTCAAGGTTTAGAACTAGTAAGGGAAATATTGTTATCATGGGATAGGCATTTTGGTAGATCTTACTGATGTATTCAAAACATGTTTCTCTATAAAGGCAAAGGTTCAACAACGTGAGATAAGGGTCATATAATTCCCTGGGTAAACTTGAGCAATGGAGTGTAAGAAAAAGACACCTTATGATTCTGTTCTTGGTCAAGCTAAATTCATTTCCTCAACATTTAAGCTTTTTGCTGTTGAATATTGATTACTAACCTGTTAACAGTTGATGACAAATAAAAGCTCACTTTCATGTGATCAAAATATGTTTCTTTATTATGAAGCCAAAAGTACAAAAGACTAATGTAATTCCATTGGTAAACCCACTTAATGGGGAATAGGAAAAGTTTATAATTCTGTCCAAGCAGCATTCACATTTTGAATATCCTATGTTGTTCTGCACATAAATGTTCTGTCAATAAATTATAAACTAAAAGGCTTACTCTCATAGGATCCCTGGTCCTTTTTGGGAACCAGCATCTGGCGGGTGACCTCCAGGGACCCATCGTTGACCTCCGGTTTGATGCCCAGGAGGTGGCACATCAGCGGGTACACGTTGACCGTCTCAAAGGGTCCCACAGCCAGGTTCTTCTGGAAGTCAGGCCCCGCAGCTCTGAAGAACGGCTTCATGTCCATCATCTGGTTATCATAGCCGTGCTCTCCCTTGTTGAACTGGACTGGGAAAAACTGTACAGATGATAACGAAAGAGTGCTTATAGGGTTTTAGTGCAGAGATTGCAATGGTTTTTGGTAACAGAACTTCAATGCATGCCATCAAGACAGTATGAAGAGAGTTTGTTCTGACCACATGACCTGATCAGGAAAAATTACGCCCGTCTTCTGAGTAGCGTGTATAAAGAACAACAATATAGTACTGTTAGGACACTGTTTCGGCACACTCACGCCATTGATGACATATCCTTGATCAGCGAAGAGAATCAGGGGCAGGAGGCGAGGGTGGTTACTATAGTGAAGCCTACCAGGCATGTCCTCCTTCTTATACACATGCAGGTGAGGGTGGCCCCCTTTCAGGGCCTGGTACACCTTCTCCAGCATTCCCTCTCTGGGGAGAAGCATTCCTGTTGGTCCATAATCCACAAGTTGGAACTTGATATCCCGGAAGTCAAATCCCGGAATCTTGGACAGGATGATCTCGTCGACCAGGCCATTCCGGAGCACAGTGGTCATTCCGTGATCAGCAGTGATAATGATGTTGAGCCGATCAGAGAGGCCATGATTCCGGGTGGTATCACGGATGTATCCCACGGTCCGGTCCACTTGTTGGACCATCTCCCGGCGCTCCGGGGAATCTGGTCCATACTTGTGTCCCGTTGCATCTGGTTCACCGAAGTACAAAGACACAAAGTCTAGGTCCTCCTTGGAGAACCACTGACCAATCACCTTGTCGATATTGATCCTCCAGTCTGTCTCATTGTTGTGCTCATAGAAACGAGGTTCCACCTGGCTGACCTTTACTCTCTCACCTTTGTAGGTGGCGGCCGTGCCGGGGAAGTGGAGGGAGCCTGCCTTCAGACCCTGCATGGCAGAAAAAAGGGTGAAAATGATTCTAACTTTATTTATAACGGAGCTGTAATACATTACAATTATACAGTAGCTTCAGACCCACCAAGGGATGTGGAAGGAATTAAGAAAGGTATGAGAGAGAAGAGAGAATGAGATTATTTGTGTGTTTGTGTGTGTTGCACCCACTTGTCTCTGCGCTGTTATCCAGATGGGCAGACTCCCGTTGTCCCAGTAGGAATCCACAAACTGGGTCATGTAGTACTGTTTCTTCTCCTGGGTCGTAGTGTTGAACCAAATATTGTGGATCACTCCATGGTTCTCTATGTACCGACCTGAGGAACAGAGACAAGCAACAAGCAACAAGCAGTTCCATGGTTAGCGACCTTATAAGTGGGGCTGTGAATGCGGTGTTGATAGACCTCCATTGTCTTGTTGGCTTATAATAGGCCAATAGGACCATGGACACTCATTCATCTCTTCTGGAGCCGGATGGGTTGCAGAATGGTGTCTGTCACAAAGTAAATTATAGCCTAATAGTAATCAGACTCTGGCGTTTGTTATACCATAATGTCTTAAAAACAGAATGTTAACTGCTTTAGCGATATTTTACACTGGGTATACCAAACATTAGGAACATCTTCCTAATATTGAGCTCCACCCCTTTTGCCCTCAGAACAGCCTACATTCGTTGGTGCATGGACTCTACAAGATGTCGAAAGCGTTCCACAGGGACGCTGGCCAATATTCCCCCCAAAAATTTGGGCACAAAGAACATTTCAGAGTATGCTGAGCGCAAACTTGAAAATGAATACAATTTTCTGCAACTTCCGGCCCTTTTTACTGTGAACACTGAGGCTACCCCCTTTAAGTTACAAGTAGGCTACTGTGGCTATTTGATCATAATGTAGGCCTACCAGAGTGGCCTACCATCAAAAACAATGATGGAGAAAAATGCATCACATAACATTTTAACATGGAAATATCTGTTCTATCATTCAGCCTACAGTAGTAGCCAATGTGTGGTGTTCAACACTAAGAGACTTTTGGAAAAAAACCCTGCAAGGATTGAAATTAACCTGTTTATCCACTTGTCCTTCGGTCAAGGAGGTGACTGAAAATGTTGTGTCTGATGCAAGAAACCACTGTACAAAATAAAATTCATTGTTATTCCCATACCATTATTACAGAAAATCAGACAAATTATGTTCTGCCTATTGGCTACTTAGCTTATTCAAGGCTGTCTTAAAATAAAACAAATTCCCCTTTAATTTAGACATAAAAAAGCTCTTTACCTGACTCGCTTTTCAAAGACGGTCCACATTTTGTGCTCTTGTTTGAAGCAACCACTCCCCAATTGTTGACTAGAAATGATCTATAACTGAGCTAATAACTCACTAACTAGCAAAGAATATGAACAAATGTGCACACATGGTTACATGGAGCTCTCACTTTGATCTCAAAACAAGCGCATCTACTTGTGACAGCTCATACTGTAGCCTAAACACAGTCCAGTTCAAAGTGAATGGCACAGATCCATATATGGCAATGACTATCTGCAAATAGGCCGACTGCAGCTCCGATTGGTTATTGCGCACTGGTCTGTGTAGAGTACTGGTCTGTGTAGAATAGTAGCCTGAGTCGTGCTTGTCAATGCAATAGAATCCTATTCCAATTTAGAGTACAAGCATGAATCATGCCTTTCAATGCAATAGAATCCTACTCCATTGCGCTCTGCCTACAAGAAAATCTCTTGCACAGTCAGTTTTTGCATACAAAATCTTGCATAGTTTGTTTTGTTTCGGTATATTACATTGAAATTGGCTAATATTGCATTGATTTGATCACAATTCCAACAGTAGAGCGAAACGTTGACAGTGTTGACTAAAGGGGAAAACTGTAGAAGGTTGAGTGAATTTCAATCTCGTGCTTCTCTGCACAGGCTCATATTTCTTCTGCACAGCAGTCAGAGGGGAGCTGCGTGTCCATTCGCAGCTTAGAGGGAACATTGATGCTGGCCTATGTTGACTCCAATGCGTCCGAGAGTTGTGTCAAGTTGGCTGGATGTCCTTTGGGTGGTGGGCCATTCTTGATACACACGGGAAAGTTACAGTTTCTGACACAAACCGGTGCGTCTGGCACCTACTACCATACCTCGTTCAAAGGCACTGTTGTCTTGCCCATTCATCCTCAATGGCACACCTACACAATCCATGTCTCAATTGTCTCAATGTTTAAAAATCCTTCTTTAACCAGTCTCCTCCCCTTTAGCTACACTGATTGAAGTGGATTTAACAGGTGACATCAATAAGGGATCATAACTTTCACCTGGATTCACCTGGTCAGTCTATGTCATGGAAAGAGCAGGTGTTCTTAATGTTTTGTATGCTCAGTATAGATAGCAAACAATTTGTTTGTGGGTAGAGACGGAAGAAAACAGTTCACAGGCACATCGCCACAAGGCCTATTTGACCCGAATAAGAAGCCATTCAGCAATTGGTTTTGCCCTAGAAAATAATTGTGTGTTTATGTTAAGGTGATTTGGGTAGACTTTGCTCTAGGCCTATCAGGCTACTGGCTTAATTGGGCTATAGACAATGCTTCCGTGTTTTTTTTCAGGGCTGTCACCTGTAGTAGAACAATCCATGAGTCAAACATCTGTTAAGACTTGTTGCTAGACTATTTTAGACAAAAACATTTTTATCAGGGAGTTACTTTTGGACTTCTATGTTGATAAAATGTTGCAGACAGTGGTTACAAGCAATTGTAAACGCCCATGTTTTAATATACTTTTTGGGGTGATTTCAATCAAACGATTCTGTTACAAAACGTTTCTTAAAACCTGTTTGGGATAGGGGGCAGCATTTTCACTTTTGGATGAAAAGCGTGCCCAGAGTAAACTGCCTCCTACTCAGTCCCAGATGCTAATATATGCATATTATTAGTAGTATTGGATAGAAAACACTCTGAAGTTTCTAAAACTGTTTGAATGATGTCTGTGAGTATAACAGAACTCATATGGCAGGCAAAAACCTGAGAAAAATCCAACCAGGAAGTGGGAAATCTGAGGTTTGTAGTTTTTGAAAGCTTGGCCTATCGAATACACAGTGTCTATGGGGTCATTATGCACTTCCTAAGGCTTCCACTAGATGTCAACCGTCTTTAGAAACTTGTTTGAGGCTTCTACTGTAAAGGAGGGGCTCATAAGTGCTCTTTGAGTGAGTGGTCTGGCAGAGTGCCACAAACTCTGACGCTCGTTCACGTGAGTGGTAGCTCTCGTTCCATGGCTTTTCTACAGACAAAGGATTTCTCCGGTTGTAACATTATTGAAGATTGATGTTAAAATCATCCTAAAGATCGATTCTATACATCGTTTGAAATGTTTCTACGGTCTGTAACGGAACTTTTGGACTTTGTCTGGACGTAGTGCTCGCGCCTCATGAAGATGGATTACTGGGCTGAACGCGCTAACAACAAGGAGGAATTTGGACATAAATTATGAACTTTATCGAACAAATCAAACATTTATTGTGGAACTGGGATTCCTGGGAGTGCATTCTGATGAAGATCATCAAAGGTAGGTGAATATTTATAATGCTATTTCTGACTAATGTTGACTCCAACATGGCGGATATTTCTTTGGCTAATTTTGTCGTCTGAGCTCTGTACTCAGATTATTGCATGGTGTGCTTTCTCCGTAAAGTCTTTTTGAAATCTGACACAGCGGTTGCATTAAGGAGAAGTCTATCTTTAATTCTGTGAATAACACTTGTATCTTTTATCAATGTTTATTATGAGTATTTCTGTGAAATGATGGCTCTCTGGTGGCTCTCTGCAAAATCACCGGATGTTTTGGAAGCAAAACATTACTGAACGTAACGCACCAATGTAAACTGAGATTGTTGGATATAAATATGCACTTTATCAAACAAAACATACAGTACATGTATTGTGTAACATGATGTCCTATGAGTGTCATCTGATGAAGATCATCAAAGGTTAGTGATTCATTTTATCTATATTTCTGCTTTTTGTGACTCCTATCTTTGGCTGGAAAAATGGCTGTGTGTTTTTGTGACTTGGCTCTGACCTAACATAATCATATGTTGTGCTTTCGCTGTAAAGCCTTTTTGAAATCGGACACGATGGGTAGATTAACAAGAAGTTTATCTTTCATTTGGTGTATTGCACTTGTTAATGTGTGAAAGTTACATATTTAAAAAATATATTTTTCAATTTCCCGCGCTGCCTTTTCAGCGGAATGTTGTCGGAATGTTGTCGAGGGGTTCTGCTAGCAGAACCCCTGGCCCTAAGAAGTTTTTAAACGGAAGCAAACAGAATGAATCGTGGAGGTGACCTACCTGAATTTGTCCAATATAAACTCTCGTTTTGCTCTGTTTGTTTCCATTTGGTTCTTAAATGGTAAACAGTTTACGTAAGGAATACACCCCAGGGTTGCGAAGAAGTTGGTTGCGGGTCTCAATGGTGCACGCGCATGCTCCATGTAGAAGCGTTGTATTTCGTCCTATCGGCAAATCTTAAAATTGAAACATTGTTTCCAATTTTGATAGTAGACTTTTGATGGTAGCTAAACTGTTATGCCATCATTGTTCTCCTTATTTTCTCAAATTACAGATGAAAGACTTTTTACAAATGAATGGAAAAAAACTGCACGTGATTTGTATTTAAGGCCTGGTGTGCCTTTGTTTTTTATTTAGAAGGTAAAAGCATCGGTGGACTATAATGTCTCTGTGCATTGTATCTGTGGTATTGAGTTTTGATTTGTTTTTCATTTAACCCGAAGTGTGAATAGTAAGGCCGAGAACTGGGTCAGAACGGTTTCCATCAAACGCTAGTACAATCTGGCTTCTTTTCAGATTGCATAAATCTTTCAGCTTTTACTAATGATTTGATTCCTGGCTTCCTACACGTGTTGAAAGTAAATTTCATAGCAGAGAATTGTATGATACCAGGTGGCCTTTCCATTTGGGTAACTTGAAGTTGCAGCACTTACAGTGAGGCAAAAAAGTATTTAGTCAGCCACCAATTGTGCAGGTTCTCCCACTTAAAAAGATGAGAGAGGTCTGTAATTTTCATCATAGGTACACTTCAACTATGACAGACAAAATGAGATTTTTTTTCCCAGAAAATCACATTGTAGGATTTTTTATGAATTTATTTGCAAATTATGGTGGAAAATAAGTATTTGGTCAATAACAAAAGTTTATCTCAATACTTTGTTATATACCCTTTGTTGGCAATGACAGAGGTCAAACGTTTTCTGTAAGTCTTCACAAGGTTTTCACACACTGTTGCTGGTATTTTGGCCCATTCCTCCATGCAGATCTCCTCTAGAGCAGTGATGTTTTGGGGCTGTTGCTGGGCAACACGGACTTTCAACTCCCTCCAAAGATTTTCTATGGGGTTGAGATCTGGAGACTGGCTAGGCCACTCCAGGACCTTGAAATGCTTCTTACGAAGCCACTCCTTCGTTGCCCGGGCGGTGTGTTTGGGATCATTGTCATGCTGAAAGACCCAGCCACGTTTCATCTTCAATGCCCTTGCTGATGGTAGGCTTTGTTACTTTGGTCCCAGCTCTCTGCAGGTCATTCACTAGGTCCCCCCGTGTGGTTCTGGGATTTTTGCTCACCGTTCTTGTGATCATTTTGACCCCACGGGGTGAGATCTTGCGTGGAGCCCCAGATCGAGGGGGATTATCAGTGGTCTTGTATGTCTTCCATTTCCTAATAATTGCTCCCACAGTTGATTTCTTCAAACCAAGCTGCTTACCTATTGCAGATTCAGTCTTCCCAGCCTGGTGCAGGTCTACAATTTTGTTTCTGGTGTCCTTTGACAGCTCTTTGGTCTTGGCCATAGTGGAGTTTGGAGTGTGACTGTTTGAGGTTGTGGACAGGTGTCTTTTATACTGATAACAAGTTCAAACAGGTGCCATTAATACAGGTAACGAGTGGAGGACAGAGGAGCCTCTTAAAGAAGAAGTTACAGGTCTGTGAGAGACAGAAATCTTGCTTGTTTGTAGGTGACCAAATACTTATTTTCCACCATAATTTGCAAATAAATTCATTAAAAATCCTACAGTGTGATTTTCTGCATTTTTTTTTCTTATTTTGTCTGTCATAGTTGAAGTGTACCTATGATGAAAATTACAGGCCTCTCTCATCTTTTTAAGTGGGAGAACTTGCACAATTGGTGGCTGACTAAATACTTTTTTGCCCCACTGTATGTTGTGAGGAAAATAGAATGAGTGGTCAAAGAGTTTTTGTGTTTGTTAAAAGCAGAGACAACTTCATGCAATGTGGTTTGAAAATGTGTGGTAGGTGGCGATTATATCTAATTGTAGGCTATTCATAAAGTTAGCTTTTGCGTGCGGCACTGGAAACAGGATACACTCTTTACAAGCAATACGGGACAGCATGTCAATATGTGTTGTTCTGTGATTAGGGTGAAGTTGGTTATGTAAATTAGCAGTGTTTGTGTAATAGTATGTATCCTACCGGTATGTGTACATTGTACATGTGTGCAGCAATAGCCAGGATTGGGTAGGTTACTTTCTAAATGTTATCCGTTAGATACTAGTTACCTGTCCAAAATTGTAATCAGTAATGTAACTTTTGGATTATTCATATTTTTTTATTTTACCTTTATTTAACTAGGCAAGTCACTTAAGAACAAATTCTTATTAACAATGACGGCCTATCAGAAGGCAAACGCCTCCTGCGGGGACGGGGGCTAGGATTAAAAATAAAATAAAAATATAGGACAAAACACACATCATGACAAGAGAGACACCACAACACGACATAAAGAGAGACCTGAGATGACAACATAGCATGACAGCAACACATGAAAACACTCCATGGTAGCAACACAATATGACAACAACATGGTAGCTGTAACGACTTTCTTCCTGAGATGAAGGAGAGGACCAAAATGCAGCGCGGTTAGTGTTCAACATGTTTAATTGAACATAAACGGTGAAACACTTACAACAATACAAAAACAACAAATGTGAAAGTCGAGACAGTCCTATCTGGTGCAGAACACAAACACAGAGACAGGAAACAAACACCCACAAAATCCCAACACAAAACAAGCCTCCTATATATGAGTCTCAATCAGAGACAACGACTACCATCTGTCTCTGATTGAGAACCCACACTAGGCTGACATAGAAACAGACAAACTAGACACACAACATAGAATTCCCACCCAGCTCACGTCCTGACCAACTAAACACATACAAAACAACAGAAAACAGGTCAGGAACGTGACAGAACCCCCCCCTCAAGGTGCGAACTCCGGGCGCACCCCTAACAACTCAAGGGGAGGGTCTGGGTGGGCATCTGTCCGCGGTGGCGGCTCCGGCGGTGGACGAGGGCACCACTCCACCATTGTCTTTGTCCACCTCCTTAGCGTCCCTTGAGTGGCGACCCTCGCCCCCGACCATGGTCCAGGAACCTTCACCAACTCCCCTCTACAATAGAGGAGACAACTCAGGACAGAGAGGTAGTTCAGGACAAAGAGGTAGTTCAGGACAAAGAGGTAGCTCAGGACAGAGAGGTAGCCCAGGACAGAGAGGTAGCTCAGGACAGAGAGGTAGCTCCGGACAGAGGGACAACTCTGTACTAATGGCAGCTCCGGACTGGGTGGCAGCTCCGGACTGGGTGGCAGCTCCGGACTGGGTGGCAGCTCATGACTGGAGGGCAGCTCATGACTGGAGGGCAGCTCATGACTGGAGGGCAGCTCATGACTGGAGGGCAGCTCATGACTGGAGGGCAGCTCATGACTGGAGGGCAGCTCATGACTGGAGGGCAGCTCATGACTGTAGGGCAGCTCATGACTGTAGGGCAGCTCATGACTGTAGGGCAGCTCATGACTGTAGGGCAGCTCATGACTGTAGGGCAGCTCATGACTGTAAGGCAGCTCATGACCGTAGGGCAGCTCATGACCGTAGGGCAGCTCATGACTGTAGGGCAGCTCATGACCGTAGGGCAGCTCATGACCGTAGGGCAGCTCATGACTGTAAGGCAGCTCATGCAGCTCCTGACTGGCTGGCGGCTCTGGTTGCTCCTGACTGGCTGGCGTCTCTGGCAGCTCCTGACTGGCTGGCGTCTCTGGCAGCTCCTGACTGGCTGGCGGCTCTGGCAGCTCCTGACTGGCTGGCGGCTCTGGCAGCTCCTGACTGACGGACGGCTCTAGCGGCTCCTGACTGACGGACGGCTCTAATGGCTCGTGGCAGACGGGCGGCTCTAATGGCTCGTGGCAGACGGATGACTCAGATGGCGCTGGGCAGACAGATGGCTCAGACGGCGCTGGGCAGACGGATGGCTCAGATGGCGCTGGGCAGACAGATGGCTCAGATGGCGCTGGGCAGACAGATGGCTCAGACGGCGCTGGGCAGACGGATGGCTCAGATGGCGCTGGGCAGACGGATGGCTCAGACGGCGCTGGGCAGACGGACGGCTCAGACGGCGCTGGGCAGACGGACGGCTCAGACGGCGCTGGGCAGACGGACGGCTCAGACGGCGCTGGGCAGACGGACGGCTCAGACGGCGCTGGGCAGACGGACAGTTCAGACGGCGTTGGGCAGACGGGCAGTTCAGGCGCCGCTGGGCAGACGGGCAGTTCAGGCACCGCTGGGCAGACGGCAGACTCTGGCCGGCTGAGACGCACTATAGGCCTGATGCGTGGTGCCGGAACTGGAGGTACCGGGCTGAGGGCACGCACCTCAGGGCGAGTGCGGGGAGGAGGAACAGGGCTCTGGCGATGCACTGGAAGCCTGGTGCGTGGTGTAGGCACTGGTGGTACTGGTCTGGGGCGGGAAGGTGGCGCCGGATATACCGGACCGTGAAGGAGGACACGCGCTCTTGAGCACCGAGCCTCTCCAACCTTACCAGGTTGAATGGTCCCCGTAGCCCTGCCAGTGCGGCGAGGTGGAACAACCCGCACTGGGCTATGCAGGCGAACCGGGGACACCACCTGTAAGGCTGGTGCCATGTACGCCGGCCCGAGGAGACGTACTGGAGGCCAGATACGTTGGGCCGGCTTCATGACATCCAGCTCGATGCCCAACCTAGCCCTCCCAGTGCGGCAAGGTGGAATAGCCCGCACTGGGCTAAGCACGCGTACTGGGGACACCGTGCGCTTTACCGCATAACACGGTGTCTGACCAGTACGACGCCCTCTCACTCCACGGTAAGCCCGGGGAGTTGGCTCAGGTATCCAACCTGGCTTCGCCACACTCCCCTTTAGCCCCCCCCCCCCCAAGAATTTTTTTGGGTGAGCCTCTCGGGTTTCCAGCCACTCTGCCTTGCAAGCGCCTCATAATGCCGCCTCTCTGCTTTTGATGCCTCCAGCTCCGCTTTGGGACGACGACACTCCTCTGGCTCTGCCCAGGGTCCTTCTCCGTCCAGAATCTCCTCCCATGTCCATTCCTCCTTGTACTGCTGCTGCTGTTGCTGCTGCCCGTTGCCACGCTGCTTGGTCCGGGTTTGGTGGGTGTTTCTGTAACGACTTTCTTCCTGAGATGAAGGAGAGGACCAAAATGCAGCGCGGTTAGTGTTCAACATGTTTAATTGAACATAAACGGTGAAACACTTACAACAATACAAAAACAACAAATGTGAAAGTCGAGACAGTCCTATCTGGTGCAGAACACAAACACAGAGACAGGAAACAAACACCCACAAAATCCCAACACAAAACAAGCCTCCTATATATGAGTCTCAATCAGAGACAACGACTACCATCTGTCTCTGATTGAGAACCCACACTAGGCTGACATAGAAACAGACAAACTAGACACACAACATAGAATTCCCACCCAGCTCACCTCCTGACCAACTAAACACATACAAAACAACAGAAAACAGGTCAGGAACGTGACAGTAGCAACACAACATGGCAGCAGTACAACATGGTAGCAGCACAAAACATGGCACAATCATTATTGGGTAATCTAGAAGAAAAAGAAACGCACAGCTATTTAGGCGAGGTGCTGGCTAGCGGAGTAGAAAACTTAAAAATAGAGAGCCGCACACTCTAGGAGCTCAGATGCAAAAAGACTTAATTGTTGGTAAATTAAATATTTTTGCATCTGAGCTCCTAGAGTGTGCGGCTCTCCTTTATTTTTAAACAATCATTATTGGGCACATACAACAGCACAAAGGGCAAGAAGGTAGAGACAACAATACATCAGTCGAAGCAGCTAAAACTGTCAGTAAGAGTGTCCATGATTGAGTCTTTGAATGAAGAGATGGAGATAAAACGGTCCAGTTTGGGTGTTTTTTGTAGCTCGTTCCAGTCGCTAGTTGCAGCGAACTGAAAAGAGGAGCGACCCAGGGATGGTGTGCTATGGGGATCTTTAACAGAATGTGACTGTTAAAGAATGAGTGTTGTATGTGGAGGATGAGGTCTGCAGTAGGTATGTCAGATAGGGGGGAATGAGTACTAAAAGGGTTTTATAATAAGCATCAACCTCTCGAGAGCACCCTTACCTGCCTTTCTATAAATGACTTCTCCGTAATCTAGCATGGGTAGTGTCGTGTATTTGGCATCATTAAAGGTGAAGACTGTTATTTTATCAAATCAATTCTCTGTAATTATTATTACGTGATTAAACTAATTATGTACATTTAATTAACTAGGAAGTCGGGGCACCACGATGCCCTCAATCTCAAACAAAATATCAAGGAAACCACCAGGTACAACCCAAAATCCGTAAACATGGGCACCCTCAAAGATATTATCCTGACCAATTATCCTGCACTCCAAATACATCTCTGCTGTTTTCAATCAGGATCTCAGCGATCACTGCCTCATTGCCTGCATCCGCTATGGGTCCGCGGTCAAACGACCACCACTCATCACTGTCAAACGCTCCCTAAAACACTTCTGCGAGCAGGCCTTTCTAATCGACCTGGCCCGGGTATCCTGGAAGGATATTGACCTCATCCCGTCAGTAGAGGATGCCTGGTCGTTCTTTAAAAGTAATTTCCTCACCATCTTAAATAAGCATGCCACTTTCAAAAAATGTTGAACTAAGAACAGATATAGCCCTTGGTTCACTCCAGACCTGACTGCCCTTGACCAGCACAAAAACATCCTGTGGCGGACTGCAATAGCATCGAATAGTCCCCGCGATAAGCAACTGTTCAGGGAAGTCAGGAACCAATACACGCAGTCCGTCAGGAAAGCAAGGCTAGCTTTCTCAAACAGAAATTTGCATCCTGTAGCTCTAACTCCAAAAAGTTTTGGGACACTGTAAAGTCCATGGAGAACAAGAGCACCTCCTCCCAGCTGCCCACTGCACTGAGGCTAGGTAACACGGTCACCATCGATAAATCCATGATAATCGAACATTTCAATAAGCATTTCTCTACGGCTGGCCATGCTTTCCTCCTGGCTACCCCAACCCCGGCCAACAGCTCCGCACCCCCCGCAGCTACTTGCCCGAGCCTCCCCAGCTTCTCCTTCACTCAAATCGAGATAGCAGATGTTCTGAAAGAGCTGCAAAACCTGGACCCGTACAAATCAGCTGGGCTAAACAATCTGGACCCTCTCTTTCTAGAATTATCCGCCGCAATTGTTGCAACCCCTATTACTAGCCTGTTCAACCTCTCTTTCGTATCATCCAAGATCCCTAAAGGTTGGAAAGCTGCCGCGGACATCCCCCTCTTCAAAGGGGGTGACACTCTAGACCCAAACTGTTATAGACCTATATCCATCCTGCCCTACCTTTCTAAAGTCTTCGAAAGCCAAGTCAATAATCACTGACCATTTCGAATCCCACTGTACCTTCTCCGCTGTGCAATCCGGTTTCCGATCTGGTCATGGGTGCACCTCAGCCACGCTCAAGGTACTAAACGATATCATAACCGCCATCGATAAAAGACAGTACTGTGCAGCCGTCTTCATCGACCCGGCCAAGGCTTTCGACTCTGTCAATCACCATGTTCTTATCGGCAGACTCAATAGCCTTGGTTTCTCAAGTGACTGCCTCGCCTGGTTCACCAACTACTTCGCAGACAGAGTTCAGTGTGTCAAATCGGAGGGCCTGTTGTCCGGACCTCTGGCAGTCTCTATGGGGGTACCACAGGGTTCAATTCTGGGGCCGACTCTTTTCTCTGTATATATCAACGATGTCGCTCTTGCTGCAGGTGATTCCCTGATCCACCTCTACGCAGACGACACCATTCTGTATACATCTGGCCCTTCTTTGGACACTGTGTTAACAAACCTCCAAACGAGCTTCAATGCCATACAACACTCCTTCCATGGCCTCCAACTGCTCTTAAACTCTAGTAAAACCAAATGCATGCTTTTCAACCGTTTGCTGCCCGCACCCCCCCGCCCGACCAGCATCACTACTCTGGACGGTTCTGACCCAGAATATGTGGACAACTACAAATACCTAGTTGTCTGGCTAGACTGTAAACTCTCCTTCCAGACTCAATTCAAACATCTCCAATCCAAAAATGAAATCTAGAATTGGCTTTCTATTTTGCAACAAAGCCTCCTTCACTCACCCTAGTAAAACTGACTATCTTACCGATCCTCGACTTCAGCGATGTCATCTACAAAATAGCTTCCAATACTCTACTCAGCAAACTGGATGCAGTCTATCACAGTTCCATCCGTTTTGTCATCAAAGCCACTTATACCACCCACCACTGCGACCTGTATGCTCTAGTCGGCTGGCCATCGCTACATATTCGTCGCCAGACCCACTGGCTCCAGGTCATCTATAAGTCTATGCTAGGTAAAGCTCCGCCTTATCTCAGCTCCCTGGTCATGATAACAACACCCACCCGTAGCACGCGCTCCAGCAGGTATATCTCACTGTTCATCCACAAAGCCAGCATGTCCTTTGGCCGCCTTTCCTTCCAGTTCTCTGCTGCCAGTGACTGGAACGAATTGCAAAAATCGCTGAAGCTGGAGACTTCCATTTCCCTCACTAACTTTAAACATCAGCTATCTGAGCAGCTAACCGATCGCTGCAGCTGTACATAGTCCATCTGTAAATAGCCCACCCAATCTACCTACCTCATCCCCATATTGTTTTTATTTACTTTTCTTCTCTTTTGCACACCAGTATCACTACTTGCACATCATCATCTGCTCATCTATCACTCCAGTGTTAATCTTCTAAATTGTAATTACTTCGCTACTATGGCCTGTTTATTGCCTTACCTCCTCACGCCATTTGCACACACTGTATATAGACTTTATTTTTTTCTATTGTGTTATCGACTGTACGCTTTTTTATTCCATGTGTAACTCTGTGTTGTTGTTTGTCGCACTGCTTTGCTTTATCTTGGCCAGGTCGCAGTTCTAAATGAGAACTTGTTCTCAACTGGCCTACCTGGTTAAATAAAGGTGAAATTTAAAAAAATAAAAGGGCAGAACATGAGACGGGAGTAGAAATTAACGTCGGCATTGTTTAATGCGTTTCACTGGAAGAAAATTCCAAGCATTTCAACGTAGGTAAGCATGGGGGGTTACAGGTGCCCTAAAGGGACTAAACTAGAATATCAATACACAACATATTGCTCCCCCTTTACTTTTGATGACTCATTAGGAAAAAGTAAATATTCACTGTTTTGCCTATTGTTTTCATTTTAACAGTTCTCTTAAAACTTCTTCTTAATAGGGGGGCGCTGTTTTCACTTTGGAAAACATCGTGCCCAAATTAAACGGCCTCGTACTCTGTTCTAGATCATACAATATGCATATTATTATTACTATTGGATAGAAAACACTCTGAAGTTTCTAAAACTGTTTGAATTATATCCGTGAGTAAAACAGAACTCATTTGGCAGCAAACTTCCAGACAGGAAGTGAAAATTCTGAAAAAGGGGCTCTGTGTCAGGGCCTGCCTATTCAACTGGCTTATATTTATGGATCTGTATGCACTTCATACGCCTTCCACTAGATGTCAACAGGCAGTAGAAGGTTGAATGGGGTGTCTAGCTTGATGTGAGGCCGAATAAGAGCTTTTGGAGTGACAGGTCCGCTCTTTTGTCAGTTTTCAACTGCGCGCCGGGGAACCTCACATTGTCTTCTGAAAAGCGTTCGGTATACACGACGAATTGCTCCGGCTCTGATTTTATTGGATACATATGAGAAGAACATCATAAAGTAGGATTTTCAACCGAGTTTGACCAGTTTATTCGACGTTTATTGGGAATTTTGGAATTTTTCGTTCCAGGCGCCAAGAGTTGATGGGCATGTTCGCGACACAATGCTAGCCAAAGTTGCTAATTCGACAGAAGAAATGGACATTCTAAAACCAAACAACGATTTATTCTGGACCTAGGACTCCTTGCACAACATTCTGATGGAAGATCAACAAAGGTAAGAGAATATTTATGATGTTATTTCGTATTTTTGTGGTAAATGTTGGCTCCAACAAGGCGGAGAATATGTGAGCGCTGTCTCACAATACTGCATGCTGTATGTTGTACTAAAGTTATTTTTAAAAATCTAACACATCGGTTGCATTAATATAAATGAACTGTTCAGAATAACCTTTTCTAAACTAGGGAAAGAGGGTTCCCAGACTTAACCCTGGGGTGTATTCTGCCCCAATGTCAGAGGTTAGTCTGAACTAAATAGTCAACCTGTCAGGGGGTTGTCTTTCTCTTGCAGGGTAATGACGACGTACAGGTGAGTCTACAGTCACATTGTCTCTGAGTCTGAGTGGTGATGGTGTATGCCCAGACTGGGGTGCAACAGTACCCTGAGTATGCACTCTGGCTGGTTCAGGTGAGTCTGGAGCACTTTCCACATTTGTAGGTTGCTGCAGTGGATGTTCAGGTGATGGTTCATAGTCATGGTAGGTCTCCAGTAGCTGATCTTGGTTTGTCACTTGACAGGAGTCATCTCTGAGGTTGGTTCCTGGCAACAGTTGATCCACATGTCTCCTCCAGATGATGTTTTCCAGTGTGTGAACTATGTAGGACACTGTTTGTGCAACCACTGTGGCTGGTATCCACTTTGGACCTTTGCAGTAGTTCCGAGCAAGAACTCTCTCTCCAGCTATGAAGCTTCTGTCTTTTGCTTTACTCTCTCTCTCCACCTGTGCTCTCTGTTGTGTCTGTACAACCTGTTTAGTCTTTGGAGGTCTCAGGAGGTCGAGTCACGTGCGAAGCTGTCTTTTCATCATGGCTGACGCGGGTGCCACTTTGGTTGTAGCGTGGGGAGTGTTTCTGTAGGTTAACAGGAATGTGTTTAGATGCCTATTGAGGGAGCCGTTCCCTTGTGATGATTTTAAAGCTTGCTTCATCGTTTGGACAAACCTTTCAGCGAGGCCGTTCATTGCAGGGTGAATCGGCGCTGACTTGATTCAGTGCCCTGAATGGAGTTCTTCAAGCACCTGTCTTCTCAGTGGTGGCGGTATGATGACTCGAAAACCCCATAGCAAGCATCCAAACTCAACTGTGAGCTCGTTTCTCCTCACTAGGTAAGGTTGTAGGCTGTCCGACAGCTTCTTTTCCATGAGTGACAATGTCCACGACCTCAGACATCACTGGATCAGTGTGGGTGAACTTTTTAACTTGGACAGATGTAACTGGGGCATTCGTCACTTCCTTGAAGTAGAAGATTTCAGCCTGGGAGTGCTCAGTGTGTGTGACAGGTAAGGAAAGCCTTGAGAGGCTGTCTGCATTGTAGTGCTGTTCAGACCTTCTGTACTTGATATCGTACTGGGGAGCAGATAACAATAATGCCGATCGCTGCATGTGGCTGGCTGCAAGCGACGGAATGCCGCTGTGGGGACTAAAGATGGAGGTAAGGGGTCTATGGTCCGTCAGCAGTGTGAATCGTCGGCCAAACAGAAACTGATGAAATGTCTTAACTACAAACACAATGGCGAGTGCTTCACGCTCTATCTGTGCATAATTGCTCTCGGCTTTACTTAAGGTCCATGATGCGAAAGCAATTGGCCTGTCTTCACCCGATGGCATGATTTGTGAGACAACCGCACCAACGCCATAAGGTGATGCATCACATGCCAACTGTAATGGAAAGTTGGGGTTGAAGTGGGTTAGGGCCTCTGACTGAGCTGTTATCACTTGAAGGCCTCCTCACATCTGTCTGTCCACTTCCACTGTTTGGTTTTGTTCAAAAGTTAATGCAGTGGCTTTAACATGTTAGCTAGGTTTGGCACAAACTTTGTGTAGTATGTCAGTAGTCCTAAGAATGATCTCAGCTGACTCACGTTCTGTGGGGATGGAGTTTCCGCATCGGCCTTCACCTTCGATGGCACCTTGTGGAGCCCCAAACTGTCGATGATGTGGCCCAGGTACTCAACAAAGGGCCGGAAAAACTCGCATTTGTCCTTCCGGACCCTCAGACCGTACTCTTCCAATCTCTGTAGTGTAGCGTTCAGGTTTCTCATGTGCTCCTACCTGTCTTTGCCGGTGATGAGTAGATCATCGAGGTAACATTGGACCCCAGTAAGCCCGCTCAGTATCTGGTCCATAGCTCTCTGAAACAAGGCCGGAGCTGAGGTGATTCCTAAAGGAAGCCTCCGGTACCTGTACAGTCCTTTGTGAGTCACCATGATCAACAGTTCTTGTGACTCTTGGTCCACATGCATCTGTAGATAGACTTATGTCAGGCCTATCTTACTGAATTTTTGTCCTCCAGCTAAACCAGAAAAGAGGTTGTCAATGTCGGGTAGTGGATATTTTTCAGCAGCCAAGACTGGGTTATTGGTGACTTTGAAATCACCATAGAGTCTAAGTGATCCATCTTTTTTTATGACTGGAACAGCGGGTGTAGCCCATTCACTAACATTCACTGGATCCAATACTCCACTCTCGACTAGTCAGTTTAGCTCAATTTCAACTTTTGGTTTTATGGCGTATGGGACAGGTCTAGCTTTGAAGCATTTTGGCTTGCTGTCTGGTTTCAGGGTCAGTTTAACTGTTATGTCCTTCACACTGCCAAGTTCTCCTTTGAACACATCCGTGTGTTTCCTCAATATTCCTTGTAGGTTTGTGTCCTCTTTTGCAATCATGTGAATTTCCTGCCAGTTTAGTTTGATATTTTCCAGCCATGTGCGTCCTAGCAATGCTGGATGGTTGCCTTTCACAATATAGAGTGGTAGCTTTACCTTCTGTTTGTTGAGCTCCACTGTAACAATCACGCTTCCTCTCACTGGAACAATCTCACCGGTGTATGTTTTCAGCGTCATCTTTGTGGGCTGTGGTGTGAGGTGATGTAGTTTCTCCTTGTATACAGCCTCAGACAGCAAAGATATGGCTGCTCCAGTGTCCACTTGCATCCGTACTGCGTTTCCATCCAATATCCGTGTTTATTGTCTGAAATGGACAAAACATACCCCTTCAGACAGGGTATCACTTTGTTCATCCTCTATGTGCTCCATTTTATGCACTTTCTTTTTGTACTCCCTGAAGTCGCTTTTCCTTTGTTCAGTACTTTTGTTTGATTGTCTCTTTTTGTTTTTACATGCACGTTCGATTTGACCCTTTTTTCCACAACTTCTGCAGTCTAAGTCTTTGCACCAACACTCTTCTGCTTGGTGACCTGGTTTCCCACAGCGATAGCATGCCTTGTTTTTTAACTCCGTAGACACCGTGTGCACTTGGGTCGATGCACTTAACATTGCAGAGACGCACAACAGCTAAGTTACTCTCAGTCAAAAGGCGTTTCTGAATTGCCTCGCTGCTCATGCCACACACTAACCTATCACGTTTAGTGTCACTCATTGATCTCCCAAATTCACAGTGTTCAGATAACTGTTTCAATACAGCCACAAACTGAGAGATTGATTCCCCCTCCTCTTGATTTCTCTTATGAAACCTGAATCTCTCTGCAATTATCAGTGGTTTGGAGAATAATGTCCTTTTAAGGTAGCCACAATTTCATCATATGATTTATCACCAGGTTTATCAGGCGTTACTAGGCTGCGCAGTAGATTGATGTTTTTCCTCCCATAACAGTCAAAAATGTTGGCACAACGACTTCTGCTTTAATTCCATTTGCCAACACAAAGTACTCAAAACGTTCTGTGCAAGAACTCCATTGTTCCACAGATTCATAAAATGTTCCTATATTTCCAACCAATGCAGACATTTTCGGTTTATTTTTCTTATTTTTCTTTCACTTTTCAGACGGTCCCTTACTCCCAGACCCTTTTTTAGTATTTTAACTCACGATGACTTCACTTTCTCCCTCAGCGAAACTCTTCATATCCCTCACATCAAAAGTTAGCTAGCTTCACTTGACTGGCTAGCTCCACGTTTTGTTTGCGTCTTTCTACAGCGGAAGAAATTACGAATTTAACTCAGACTTTCTGCCGAAGATAATGAGCACAAATGTGAGAACGTTTCTTCCTCGTCGCCAGTTTTGTTGTATAGCACACTATTACTTTTACAACTAAAATAAGGACAGGACATGAGACGGGAGTAGAAATTAACGTCGGCATTGTTTAATGCGTTTCACATGAAGAACATTCGAAGCATTTCAACGTAGGTAAGCATGGGGGGCTACAGGTACCCTAAAGGGACACTACTACATATAATGATATGATAAAATTATCTCTTTACATCTTTATAATTTTGAAGTCCAAAAGATTATGAGTGGCAACTACAGATAGCCCCTTTAACTCTATCAAAAGTGTGCAAGTTTGAGCATGTGTCCCATTAGGCCTATGGATTTTTTTTATCAGCATGAATTAGATTGAGCAATAAAAGCCAGATTTTTATTCCATAGGCTGGGAACCGCACTATGCAGCTGTTGCAAGAGCGCATTTTTCACTCGCTGTCCACTGGTTTCAAAAACAATGATTGATAGGCAGCTTAAACTTCTTGATTTCAACGATTATTGGGTTCAAATACACATTTAGATTTCTGAACAGCCATCCACAACAACCACAATCCGTATGGCACAAATAGCTAAATGAGAGAGCAGCAGTGTGACTCACGTCAATGCGCTATGTATAAACAATAAGTGATATCCGTATCGCTGTAAACTACACCATTGCTTTCATCCTTACCTGCAAGCGTTTATTGAAATTGGATAATATTTGGATGACGACAGCAGTTGCACCATTGGAAGACATAGTTTGGACTGTACAGCAGCCTACAAAAGCCTATTCCTGCTCTTTTCCCGCAATCCATCAAACACATTTGGTGTCTCATCATAGTGGTCTCTGACTTGTGGTCAGACATGCTCAGGTGGAACAAACTTAAATTTGCGCCTTTTTTCAATGCTGATTTGAATGTTATTGACAAAACAGAGAAGTGTCAAAGAATTTTTTTCGTGACATCCTTTCTGAATTTAAAAGTAATCCTTGATGTAATCATCTAGTTAACAAATATATATCTGTAATCTGATTACAATATTTTTGCTGGTAATGTAACGGATTACAGTTACTGTTTTTTTTGTAATCCCTTATATGTAATTCGTTACTCCCCAACCCTGGTAATAGTTTACCTGTGAGCAGGGTGAAGTGTGTGGGGCTGGTGATGGTGAGGTAGGGGGGTGTGACGTAGGCAGCCCTGACGCCGTCCCGGCCCATCGTGTCCAAGTGAGGGGTGTCCACATCCCTGTCATAGTCCCAGCGGAACCCATCGAATGAGATGAGCAGCAGCTTGTTGTTTCTGGAGCTCCTGTGGGGAGAATCCACTCCAGGGAGGGAGCCTTGGTGTGGGGCAGCCAGAGAGGGAGAGAGGGCCAGTAGGCTGAGGAGACCTAGCCTTAGCAGCATGCCTTGTGCTTCACGGTCACCTCAGGATCACAGTCAATGGTGATATGTCCCACAATAACCCACAATATGTCCAAAACACTTTGTAGTCGCACCAGAGTCCAAGCAAAACTCCCAACTCTAAGCCGTCTGACTAACCTCTAGCTCACTACTCTGAGCACCAGCACTACTGACTGACAGACTCTGTCCTGTAGCTTCCTACACTTCAACTGACTATGTGCAATCACACTCTGATACACTTCATACCTACCGAGATAAAGAGCAAACACACTCACTGCATGCTGCAAGAGATAAGATATTATTTTATCTCTCTCACCCTATCGCTATCAGAGCATAAATCCACCTTTTGAGGTTTATTATACAGGCCCTGTTCTACTACCTCCTGTCTTATTTTCTCATCTCCACTATTACAGTTATATGGTTCATCTAAATTGATCTCAGGTTGTGTGTGTGTGCTTATTTTTTTTGAATAGTTGTGTTTTAGTTTAGTCATTATAGCCTTCTCTTATGTATGAATTATTTTTATGACCAAAAGTAGGATACCCTTTTTTCTAATAACCTCTATTACCCACCAGGTGGGGACAGTACTTCATTGATGATACATGGGATGCTGTTGAACTCTGCAGTCTGTCAGCTGGAACTGGAACTCAATGCAGGAGTTTCTGGGGTGCATTTAGTAGTCGCATTTAGTCGTTGCAGACCGCAGCAAAACATTTTGCAACGGAAGCCGTTAACTCCAAATGGAAAACATTTTGCAACGAAAACTAGAGTTTTTATTGGACCAATTCAGCTAGGTTTCTCCCTGTTTTGTTATGTTTGCTTCCATTTGTTTATGTTTGGTTCCTAGTGAATACACCCCAGGTAATCCCCACCTCCTCCCAGATATCCTCAACTCCTTTCATCCCTCTATTCTATATCTCCCCCTCTCTCTTCCTCTCTTTCTGGTCATGCTTGACTTGGCAAATGTATGACATTATCATATATTACTATATAGAAATGTAATGTATGTATGACATTTTATGTAATGGAATGTAATGTATGTACCCCTGGAGAGAGAAAGAGAATAAGTTAAGTATGATTTCAATGATAATTTTATGACTTAAATCGGTTATAACCGGCGTATAAGTGGAAACCAGTATGAGATAAAGTTAATTTCAGGATTTAAAAGTTGAGTTTGACATTTATGGGTTTGCTGTGTCAACTGTGTATTCAATGGCCTTTTTATGGAGTTTGTGTGTGTGTGTGTGTGTACGCACGTGTGATACAGGTTGGAAGGGATTGGCTAAATCCTTTTGGTAAGCTATCTTTATTAAATTGTAAAATGGGAGAAAGTTGATACAAGTTATTTTCCTAAAATTAAGGTAGGTTGTTTAATGTGTTTTATTCATCATCAACTAACTGTAACCTGGTTACTTTAGAGCTATGCTGGAAAACAAATATACATATTCTGTGTTTCCATATCTGTGAAAGAGAGGAGACAAATGAAAGAGAAGAGACGTGAAAATGTTTTTTGGCACACACATACAACAGTAGCTGTGAAGGGTCTATTACTTCAAACAATGTGTATTCAGGTTGTTTAGGATTCAAACCTCAAACAGCCTAATTCCTACTCTTAGAGGAGGTGCTTCCACAATAATGTGATTTGTACCGCATACAAGTTAAAGTATTGGATTCTTCACACACCAGTGCTCCAGTAATGGTAATGCTAATGCACCTTAACGTTGGATGCCAACCGCCGATAAACTCCACAGAAGAAGAGGTGGGGGCGACAATACCGGTAGCTAGCTAGCTAGAGACAAATGTAGACATTGTCCTTTGCCCCTGCCTGTTGGGCATTGGAGGGAAGGATACTGTGTGCTAGCTAGCTAGAAGGACGCTGGTACACAACAGGCGGGAGGTGGGGTTGACACTGGTAGCTACCTAGCTAGCTAGTTAGGACACTGGTAGACAGTATCCTTCCCCCATGAAAACTCAGATAATACTTGTATTTCCCTTTCCTTTGACCCACATTTTAATCACATAGACAATCATTTGAAATCCAGAATATCAAGTGTGTTACAGAGGGTGGTGAGGTATTCCTGCAGATGAATGCCTACATGCAGGAACGCCCCTAATTGCGGGCCACTATCACACACTATTGGCAATACGCATGCAGTAGTACACACACCAAAGTCCCTGTCCATTGCTTCTTAACTATGCTCTTTTAAGATCCACCCAAAAATGTAAAATAAGCACACACCGTGTGTGTGTGTGTGTGTGTGTGTGCCGGGTCTGGGAGGGGGTGTCAAAACTATACACAAAAGAGAATGGTCAGAATGTCTCAGAGGCGACCACCTCCCAATCCCGATTAAAATGTGGGTCAAAGGAAAAGGGAAATACAAGTATTATCTGAGTATTGATATCCGCCTCTATGATGTGGAAAAGAAAAGAAACGTGAAAAGGAAACCTTGTAAAACTATCGAAATTCAGCCATAAAATGTATTATGGTAGTCATTAAAGAGTATTGCAATGCAGATGCATTATTATTAAGAACAGAAAACTAAGTTTTAAGTGAGACGTATCCATTGGTCTGAAGCTGAAAAAGAAAGAAAATTCACGATTACCACAATGCCTACTCCACCCATGCTCTACAAAGGTTTTCCAGCACACACCTACTACAGTAGCTGTGAAGGGTCTATTACTTCAAACAATGTGTATTCAGGTTGTTTAGGATTCAAACCTCAAACAGCCTAATTCCTACTCTTAGAGGAGGTGCTTCCACAATAATGTGATTTGTACCGCATACAAGTTAAAGTATTGGATTCTTCACACACCAGTGCTCCGGTAATGCTAATGCACCATAACGTTGGATACCAACCGCTGATAAACCCCACAGAAGAAGAGGTGGGGGCGACAATACCGGTAGCTAGCTATCGACAATGGTAGACAGTGTCCATTGTCCCCCGCCTGTTGGGCACTGGAGGGAAGGACACTGTGTGCTAGCTAGTTAGCTAATTAGCTAGCTAGCTAGGAGGATGCTGGTACACAGCAGGTGGGAGGTGAGGTTGACACTGGTAGCTAGCTAGCTAGTTAGGACACTAGTAGACACTATTCTTACCCCATGAAAACTCAGATAATACTTGTCTTTTCCTTTGACCCACATTTTAATCACATAGACAATCATTTAAAATCCAGAATATCAAGTGTGTTACAGGGTGGGGGTGGGAAAAGTATTCCTGCAGTGGAATGACTACATGCGGGAACGCCCCTAATTGCGGGCCAAAATCACACACTATTGGCAAGACGCATGCAGTAGTACACACACCAATGTCCCTGTCCATTGCTTCTCAACTATGCTCTTTTAAGACCCACCTAATAATTGAAAATAAGCACATGTTATGCCCCTGAAAAAGGGGAGAAATGATCACGAGAGTGGTACGGTATTGTTTACTCATTGAAACTTTTAGTGCAATCATTTTACAAAAGTAACACATTACAGAACAACAGATCTACAGGAAATAGATAGGTTTGTAGGGTACAAGGCTTATTCAAGTCACAACAGTATACACTGTAATTCACTGAAACAGATACTAATTTCAATATAACTGTCAAGCACAAAGCTTTAACTCAGTAAACCATAACTAAATTTATCAACAGGCAATAAAGTGTTTGAAAAACCATTATACAAATAACACCGCAAAATATCTTATTAACAACGCACATGTTCATTCACAATCGACATAAAATGGCAGCTACTCTCAGTACGAAGCTATTCTTCGCTGCAACCGAGCAGGGCTCATATTACTCTCTGCAAATTTAACTAACTTCCTCAATATGTTACTAAGACACACCTTAAACACTCTTGACATGTTAGCGAGTTATTACATTTAAATTACTATTTTTTATCATCAATAACGTACCTGAAAAAGGGGAGAAATGATCACGAGAGTGGTACGGTATTGTTTACTCATTGAAACTTTTAGTGCAATGAGAAAAGACCGCGATTTCTCCGGGACCTTGAGTGGAGACCAGAGCAATCGATCTCAGGCTCATAGATTAAGAGCATTTAGTAGATCACAGATTAACACTTTTACCCACGACAAAATAAAGTAATCAACACAACGTTTACACGTTTATATCAATCTCTATCAACTAATACTGAATGCATGATCTTCTTAACCTTAGATGTTTTAAGATCCTCACATACTATGAACTTACTAATACTTTTTAATGCATAACAGGCTATTAGTATTTCCTTTAACCTGTCACACACACACCGTGCGTGCTTATGCTACGAACCCTGTCATGAACGCATTATGTTCACATTCTTTAAATGGACAATCTGGTGATGACAGGAGGCGTGTGTTGTTGTTAATTCACTCAGTACTGATTGAATGTTTATTTCTCTTAAAATAAATAGTCTAAAACAGTTGATGTGTTGAAAACAGTCACATTGCTAACCAAGTTAGCGAGCATGCCGTTTTCTTTTGACTGCGCAAGCAATGATGTTGGTGTTGTTTAGCCTGGGTGCACCCGCACACCCTTGGCAACTTTTAACTTGGATGGTGACTAGATTTTCGGGAATAAATTGAAAAGTAACTTGATACTGTGTTAATCAGTCAGAATAAATGTGGATTATGATGATAAAAAGAAAAATGTATAAGGTTAGAGCTGTAACGTTAGCCAGCTACATTACTAAGCAAGCCAGGTTGACTATTGTATGACGTTACGTTAGCTAACGTTAAATGAGAAATGCCCGCTGCATGTGTTACACATTATCAGTGTGGCAGTTTCCCAAAGTTTGGTGTTGATTATGAACTTTACTTAGCTAGCTGTGCTTTGTTGAAGAATTTGGGAGATATTGTCAACATTGAGTGCCGGTGCAATGGGATCTGTCCAAACAGCTAATGTTACAGCCTTGTTGTCTGGTAGCTAGCTAGCTAACATTACTGGCAACGTTAGTTGGCTAGCTAACTGGCCAACAAGGCATAGCATAACTAGCTAACTGGCAATAGCAGCCAAGGACGATCTCTATCTTATTTATGCTTATTTGTTTGTGTTCTGACTACATGTAAGTGTCAAGGCCAACAGTTTACACAGATTACTTCAGCCAAGTGACAAACCTTCCGTAGTAAAATATAGCTAGCTTTGTTTGTGGCTTGCCTCTCCCCGACTGGTGTTAGCTACAAGCTCTGTTGATCTGCAATCCAAGTGATTTGGTCTGGTTTTCGAACTCTGAGATTTAGCTGAAAAAATGTTTTCGTTGTCAGAAATGCTACAAAAAGGTAGCACATCGTTGGTTCTTAACTGACAGAAATAAGCATGTGAGAGTGATAAGTGATAGAAATTGAAATTGTATTTTTTCCCTAATGCTAACCACCCTGTTAAGAATACAGTATGTGGTTCTCGGTAATGGCCGGACAGCTCATAACGAGAGGCAGGTACCTCTAATCAATTTGATTTGCACATTTTCATTGACATTGGTTTCATATTGGCTTAGATATGATAGTAGAGATATTTTAATTTAACATTGAGCTTAAACCAATGCATATACTATTGTGGGGCGATTCTAGAAGCCAACTAAGAAGATCGAAATGCAGCCATAGTATTTATGATTCCTCTGTTAAAAGTATTGAGATGCAGCCATAGTATTTATGTTAACTGTTAACTAGTTAACTGTCCATCATAGTGTTTGAAAGCGGTCCAATTGATTTGTTGTCTGCCCCTCAAGGCCTTGGTCTACAGTACAAGTTCAGGTAGAGGCTCTAATCTAGGAGCAGATAAGATACAGCAGAGTTCACTACTCCTCCAAATCACTCAGTTATCTTAGAGTTGTACAGCTTTTCTTCTGTTTCAGTTATATTTATTCACATACAAACAAAAAAAGTGAAAGACAAACAGAGCAGATAAAAACAAGGTAAAAAGGTGGGCAGGTGAGGTTGTAAACCATATCTCCCAAAAAATAACTATATATACACTGAAAAAATCTATAAACGCAACATGCAACAATTTCAAACATTTTACTGAGTCACAGTTCATATAAGGAAATCAGTCAATTTAAATAAATTCATTATGCCCTAATTTATGGATTTCACATGACTGGGAATACAGATATGCATCTGTTGGTCACAGATAAAAAGGTAGGGATCAGAAAAGCAGTTATTATCTGGTGTAACCACTATTTGCGCAAGTAGCGTAACACATCTTCTTCCCATAGAGTTGATCGGGCTGTTGATTGTGGCCTGTGGAATGTTGTCCCACTCCTCTTCAAAGGCTATGCAAAGTTGCTGGATATTTGCTGGAACTGGAACACACTGTCGTACACATCGATCCAGAGCATCCCAAACATGCTCAATGGGTGACATGTCTGGTGAGTATGCAGGCCATGGAAGAACTGGGACATTTTCAGCTTCCAGGAATTGGGAACAGATCTTTGCAACATGGGGCCGTGCATTATCATGCTGAAATATGAGGTGATGGCGGCAGATGAATGGCACGACAATGGGCCTCAGGAACTCGTCACGGTATCTCTGTGCATTCAAATTGCCAAAAAACGCTATTTTGTCCGTAGCTTATGCCTGCGCATACCATAACCCCACCGCCACCATGGGGCACTCTGTTCACAATGTTGACATCAGCAACCCTACGCTGTCTGCCATCTATCCGGTACAGTTGAAACCGGGATTCATCCGTGAAGAGAACACTTAAAATAAATTTTATTTTTTATTGAATATCTGAAACATACATTATACTTGCAGTGAAGCCGCTCAACAACTACATCATACCAGTCATCACACAGACTCCCATTCAGAGCGACACACAGAAGCATCCAGGGTCAATGCCCTGCTCAAGGGCACGTTGACAGATCTCCCACCAGGCCAAAAAACGTGAACCCGAACCCTCCAAGATACCCCACAGTTCCCCAATAGCTGTCCCTCAACCATTTGAGACCCCTCCCACAGTCCCCACCACCCCAAGAAGAAGAAAAAAATACAATTAATTCCATTCCCCACCCCCAAGAACCCCCCAATGCACCAACAACCAAGAGACTGAACTAAAGAGAAAAAAGAAAAAGACAGAAGAAAACAGCAAACAACAATGCAAAAATAATAATAATAACATCAAGGAAAACTAAAATCATAACAGCAATGCCAACTGTATATGTTTGTGTGCATGTCTGGCACTATTACATGTATGTGTGTGTTCTTGTATGTGTTTATTTGAATGAGAGTGTGTGTTTATGCATGTGTACAAACACCTGCACGGCATCAGCCTCAGACAAACCGGCATTAGTTGTAAAAACACTGCCCTCAGTGTCATTCCAACATACTTTTTATAATGTTTTATTTTTACTTTAAAAAAAAAACTTTTATCCTTGACCATCATTCTATCTCCTGCACAGAAACTCCCCTCCCACTTGTCTCCAATTCCACATCCCAACCCTCAGCTTCCCTCAGCCCATCCCATCTATCTCTGCTGGCCACCCCCTTCGGGTTTCTACGCAACACATATCTTTCAACTATGCTGTGATGTTTAACGTACAATTTCTATCTAATCGAATATAATCCACAGATTGCGAGTTGAAGATAAATACTTTTACTAAGAGTATTAGTAATTGACTGACCTGGTCTCTCCAGATCTCCTAACAGTACTATTTCTAGGGTCAATTTTAGATCAATGCTATGCATTTTCAGCCATTCCTGAACCTGAGACCAGAAACAGGCTACCTGTTATTTAACATTTTGTTTGTGGCAAGAATTCTATATAATACTTTTAGGTGTAAAGCACGAACTCTTAAATCCTGCTTTGTTCAATATATCAACTCTGAAGAGCACACTTCTCCAACGTGCCAAGGGCCATCGAAGGTGAGCATTTGCCTACTGAAGTCGGTACAACCCTGAACTGCAGTCAGGTCATAACCCTGGTGAGGACGACGAGCACACAAATGAGCTTCCCTGAGACGGTTTCTGACAATTCCTCTGTTGTGCAAACCTACAGTTTCATCAGCTGTCCAGGTGGCTGGTCTCAGACCAGCCCGCTGGTGAAGAAGCCGGATGTGGAGTTCCTGGGCTGGCGTGGTTACTTGTGGTCTGCGGTTGTGAGGCCGGTTGGACGTTGGAGGCGGTTTATGGTAGAGAAATTAACATTAAATTATCTGACAACAGCTCTGGTGGACATTCCTGCAGTCAGCATTCAATGCACACTCCCTCAACTTGAGACATCTGTGGCATTGTGTGAAAAAACGGCACATTTTAAAGTGGCCTTTTATTGTCCCCAGCACAAGGTGCACCTGTGTAATTATCATGCTGTTTAATCAACTTCTTGATATGCCACATCTGTCAGGTGGATGGATTATCTTGGCAAAGGAAAAATGCTCCCAAACAGGGATGTAAACAAATTTATGCACAACATTTCAGAGAAATAAGCCTTTTGTGCATATGAAACATTTCTGGGATCTTTTATTTCAGCTCATGAAACATGGGACCAACACTTTACATGTTGTGTTTATATTCTTTATATAATCACTATGTAAAAGCATTAGAAACACCTGTTCTTTCCATGACATTGACTGACCAGGTGAAAGCTATGATCCCTTATTGATGTCACTTGTTAAATCCACTTCAATCAGTGTAGATGAAGGGGAGGAGGCAGGTTAAAGAAGGGTTTCTAACCCTTGAGAAAATTGAGACATTGAGAAAAGTGAGACATGGAGATATGTGTTTGCCTTTCAGAGGGTGAATGGGCAAGGCAAAATATTTAAGTGCCAGTTTAAGTGTGTCAAGAACTGCTACGCTACTGGGGTTAACACACTCAACAGTTTCCGGTGTGTATCAGGAATGGTCCACCACGCAAAGGATATCCAGCCAACTTGACACAACTGTGGGAAGCCTTGGAGTCAACATGGACCAGCATCCATGTGGAACACTTTTGACACCTTGTAGAGTCCATGCCCTGACAAACTGAGGCTGTTCTGGGGGTAAAAGGGGTGCAACTCAATATTAGGAAGTTGTTCCTAATGTTTTGTATACCCAGTGTACACAAAACAGATTGCCTTAAATAGAGAGAGGCCTAGAGAGATGAGGAGAGAGGCGGTTGAGAGGGGGATGAGGAGAGAGTGAGGGAGGGAGGGAAGAGAGAGAGGCGGGGGATTGAGAGTGAGAGGTTTTAGGTCTTTTCAAATATAGACACACACACACACAAGCACACGAACCGAGTCAGAGTAATCAACATATTAGCTAGAGCAATCTCACTACACTGGCCTGGGAAGTGCAAAACTGAGTCTCCAACTTTAGAGGCCTGTGGCGCCCTCTGCTGTTTTATATTCGGTAATATCAACACAGAAACACCTAACTGTCTATCCTATCCAGTGATAATTGTATCTCTCATTTACACCACTAATTGGAAGAAACGTGTCTATGTGTGTGCCCTCTCACCCCAGACTCTGTCATGGCAGGATGTTAATCCCTGATAAGTGCTGTGTGTGTGTGGTTGTGTGTGTGTAAGCATATGAGGGAATATATATATATGCTTACACACACCCGCAACGCCTAACCCCACATATGGCTCTGTATTTTATGGCTAATTGTATGTTCCTCTCACTTATTCTCCTGCTTTCAATTAAGAGCCACCTCATTAGAGAAGCTACATCCCAAATGGCCCCCTATTCCCTATATAGCACAGGAGGTTGGTGGCATCTTAATTGGGGAGAATGGGCTCGTGGTAATGGCAGGAGCAGAATAGGTAGAATGGTATGAAATACATCAAACATAGTTTTCATGTGTTTGATGAATTCAATTCGCTCTGTTCCAGCCATTATTATGAGCCGTCCTCCCCTCAGCAGCCTCCACTGCTATATAGTGCACTACTTTTGACTGGGTTTAGGGAATAGGGTGACATTTGGGATGCAGCCAGAGAGAAAGCTATAGGCAGTCAGGCAGCAACACATAACAGCGCACCATGTTGTGTTATAGAAAATGCTGTGGGAATGTGGGAATGTTGGCTGAGCGTTATGGCTGAGGTGCAGCTATGTTGCTTATGTAAATCTATGAGAAATTGATTTGTGTGTGTGTGTGTGTGGTGGCTGGTATGAGATTTATGTGCATATGTTGTGGTCTGTATGTGTGAAGTATGTGTTCTTGTGGAAGGGTGTGGTTATTTATGTACCCATTATTTTGTCTAAGTGTGGTGAAGTGTGTGTGTGTGTGTGTGTGTGTGTGTGTGTGTGTGTGTGTGTGTGTGTGTGTGTGTGTGTGTGTCAGTATTGGGCTTGATTCAGAATTTTGGAATTGACTCCAATTGAACTCATGAGCTGAAATTCAAATTGAATTGGCCACACCCTACAGGATGTAGATCTGAATTTGAGTTTGTGACAGGAATTTAATTCAGTACCAAGAAATTCCACTCATTCATAGAACATGAGTTTCATTGAATCTGACAGGTCACACTTCCAGATACCAAAGAATATGTCACATTTCTCTGGAAAACTTACTGCTTAATTATATAGCCAATTATATTTCCACATTTCCATATTTCCATAATTATATAGCCAATTATATTTCCACCAAACATTTAATTTGTTTGGTGTCTTTTTGAAGGGTTAAACTAATGCATTCTAATGCCTGTAGTATTTTCCCCATTTACAAACATATTTAAGTGATTAATGAAATACAGTATAATAACTATTCACATACAGGTTTTGTTTTCTTTGGTCAATCATTTTAAGAGTTTGTCCTGAAAATCAATTGTTTCAACAATATTTTGTATGCGTGTAAATAACAACATGTTTGATGTTTTATGTACAATATGTATATTTGTATAAACTACACCTACTATAGAATAGAAGAGGCATTTGAATTTAACTGAATTCAATTCTATTTAATTTCTTTCAAATTCGAATTGCAATTCTGAAACCTGTTTACTACTAAATTTCAAGAATTGAATTAGAATGGAAGAGTCATTGTCAATTCAATTCTGAATTGATCCCAACCCTGGTGTGGGTATGTAAGCTTGGTGTGTGTGTGTGTGTGTGTGTGTTTGTGTACGGGTGAGGTTCTGTAGCGCTGCTCTGCTGTGTGCTGTGCGGCTCTGACAGTGATGTATGGGTAATTTAAAAAGTCGTTCTTTTCCGTGGAGCGGTCTGCTGGCAGCCCAGCCAACCGCAGCCCATTCCCCCTACAGCAGAGAAACCTCATCTACATCTAACACACACACATACACACACACAGCTATGTATAGTTTACTTTTACTACAATAATAAGGATAACCTCCTATTTAGACATCTAATATTATGTGTTTGTTTAGGTTGTTAGCAGTATAGAGGTTTTCCCATGTGACCACCAAGATGTCTGCCATTTGACGGGTGGTCAGAGAAGATGTCACCCTGCAAGCCTATAAATATTTTACTGGGAGGACTGGCTTATGGTCCTGGGACATTATATGGTTATAGTAACACAACCACCCTGATTGGGATTTAGTAGACCAGGCAATTACATAAATGGGATGTTACATCAATGTTTTTACTGTACGATTACACGGTTATGGGGACAGGAGGAGGAGGGAGGATTAAACACTGAATGAACAGGATAGAGGGAAAGCTGAGTGAATTATTGTGAAAGAGAGAAAGAGACAGATGGAACAGAAGAGAGGGTACAAGGGGGAGATAGTTAACCTGAAGGTAGGAGAGAGGAAAACAGACAGAGTAAAGGGCCATGTTTCAGGGCTCGCTCCTCTCCTCTCCTCTCTCATGAGTCTGGGGAGATGAAGATGTCAGAGCAGAGCTAGGACACACACACACACACAAACACAGTCATCTTTAGTCTTTACATGAACGGGCCCTAGGCAGGCCGAGGTAAGGGTGGAGAGGGGCAGTATGTGTACATGTGTGTTTATGCATGTGTTTAGGTGTGTGTGTGTGTGTGTTTGTTGAAGTACAGTGTATTTTTATTCAAGTGTGTGTGTGCGGTGTGTGAGTGTGTGTTGACTATCAGTCATTGGTGTCAAGGAGAGAGAGAGCCAGTAAAGGTTGGTCTGCATGAATCAAGAGCAGAACAGGGCACACAGATTGATGAGGGGCCAATGCATGGCTACACAATCTCACCCAGGGAGGGGTGTGTGTGGTCCTGTGTGTGTGCGTGCATGCATGCGTGTGTGAGTATGAGGGGGTCAAACACCTCTTACCCCTGCCTGTGATTGAATACAATTATAAAATCTGACATAGTTGACTGATGGATGACGTGGTTCATCGGCAGAGTAGGGAGGAAAACCCCCTGAACACCATTTCCCAGCAGCACCTGGGAAAGATCACAACATTTCTCTCACTCTCGCTCGGTCCATCTCTGGCTCTCTCTTTCGCTTTCTCTGTCTCTCTCTCACTCAGCCATAGCCCAACCTTTCCTTCTGACAGGCTAGGAGGCGGTTTAACCGTATTGCTTAAATCCATACAGAACTGTGTGATATCGGTATGAAACATGGAAATCGACCACAGTCTACTCTGTGTGAGTTGTCTATTAAATACTGTAGCAGCTGGTTTTCACTTCATTAAATCTGCTAGCACGGAGAAAGAGAGAGACAGAGAGAGAGGCTTTTATATTAGTAAAATGTGATATTAGTATTTAACCAGCTCAGACTCTCTCAGTATAATAGTTTTGAGTGGGAATGTGAGCTCAACTGCAGCCCCCGCAATCTACTCCGATTGATCAGATTCCGTCCAAGACGTTCCCATGAATGCTGTTTTTCATTAAGTGTGTGTGTGTGTTAAGTTTTGTTTTGTTTTGTTTACTAGAATAGGTATGTGAATGTTATAGTGAGCGCACATCAGGTAATGTGAGTGTGTAACATCAATGTTTTTACTGTACGATTACACTGTTATGGGGACAGGAGGAGGAGGAAGGAGGGGATGGAGCCTGGAGAGAGAGACAGAGAGAGAAGGGAAATGGGGAGAATTAAACACTGAATGAACAGGATAGAGGGAGGGAAAAGCTGAGTGAATTATTGTGAAAGAGAGAAAGAGACATATGGAACAGAAGAGAGAGTGCAAGGGGGAGATAGTTAACCTGAAGGTAGGAGAGAGGAAAACAGACAGTGTAAAGGGCCATGTCTCAGGGCTCGCTCCCTCCCTCCGTCCTCTCCTCCCCTCTCCTTCATAGATCTGTGGGAGGTTGGGGTTTGTGTGGTGTCTGTGTGTGTGTGTAAGGGTTGTATTGGAGCCTGTGCAGGCTGCTCTAGTCCATTGGGGAAGGGTGGCACCACTAAACCTGATAGTAGCCTCCAGTATTTATGCTGCAATAGTTTGTGTCAGGGGGCTAGGGTCAGTCTGTTATATCTGGAGTATTTCTCCTGTCTATCCAGTGTCCTGTGCGAATTTAAGTATGCTCTCTCTAATTCTCTCTCTTTTTCTCTGTTTTTCTCTCTGTCTTTCTCTCTTTCTTTCATTCTTTCTTTCTCTCGGAGGACCTGAGCCCTAGAACCATGTCTCAGGACTACCTGGCCTGATGACTCCTTGCTGTCCCCAGTCCACCTGGTCGTGCTGCTGCTCCAGTTTCAACTGTTCTGCCTGCGGCTATAGAACCCTGACCTGTTCACCGGACGTGCTACCTGTCCCAGACCTGCTGTTTTCAACTCTCTAGAGACAGCAGAAGCGGTAGAGATACTCTGAATGATCGGATATGAAAAGCCAACTGACATTTACTCCTGAGGTGCTGGCCTGTTGCACCCTCTACAGATTAGTACCCACTGTGATTATTATTATTTGACCCTGCTGGTCATCTATGAACATTTGAACATCTTGGCCATGTTCTGGTATAATCTCCACCCGGCACAGCCAGAAGAGGACTGGCCACCCCTCATAGCCTGGTTCCTCTCTAGGTTTCTTTCTAGGTTCTGGCCTTTCATGTGAGTTTTTCCTAGCCACCGTGCTTCTACACCTGCATTGCTTGCTGTTTGGGGTTTTAGGCTGGGTTTCTGTACAGCACTTTGTGACATAAGCTGATGTAAGAAGGGCTTTATAAATAAATTTGATTTAAATTTGATTGATAGATCAGAGACAGATGTCTCTCTCTCTCTCTCTCTCTCTCTCTCTCTCTCTCTCTCTCTCTCTCTCTCTCTCTCTCTCTCTCTCTCTCTCTCTCTCTCTCTCTCTCTCTCTCTCTCTCTCTCTCTCTCTCTCTCTCTCTCTCTCTCTCTCTCTCTCTCTCTCTCTCTCTCTCTCTCTCAATTCAAGGGGCTTTATTGGCATGGGAAACAAAGCAAGTGAAATAGATAATAAACAAATGTGAAATAAACTATAAAAAATGAACAGTAAACTGTACACTCTCTCTAAGCTCTCTCTGAGAGCTTGACAATGAGCCAATGGCCCAAACAGAAACAGTCCACCACATCAACCCAGTTGGAGCTGCTGCCTTCTTGGCTAGGCCAGGACTCGGGTCTCGCCTTGTTCCAATATCCACAATAGCATTCCCATTTATAAGCCTCATTTATACCCTATGCAAGTATGCACCGGAAGAACAACACTGTAAAAAAAGATTTGTTGACACAACTTTAAATAGTTTGTTACCCTGCTACCCAAGTCCAATCTACATTTCATGTTGAGTTAACTTCATCTTAAGTTACTTCAACCTAGTATAGTAAGTAAAACTTCCAAATTTGGATTGAAAGACTTGTTGAGTAAACTTGATACTTTTAGTCAAAATTATTCAATGTGAGAACACTTGGAATTCAACCTCATCTGTGATCTGCTCTCACAACCTCTTAGTTGCCGACAAGTAGAATTTCCTGCTACGCTACCAGGTCTGTGGTCATGGCAGAGATTGGCCACAGATTTATTTTCAAGAGTACATTAAGCACATTGCTAAAACACTGTAAAAAAAATTGTTGCGTCACCTTAAAACATTTTGTTTCCCTGCTACCTTAAAATGTAAAGTAAAGTTAAGTCCAAGTCCGGCTACTGGTTGTAGTGAAAATATGGTAAATACAGTTGAAGTCGGAAGTTTACATACACTTAGGTTAGAGTCATTAAAACTAATTTTTCAACCACTCCACACATTTCTTGTCAACAAACTATAGTTTTGACAAGTCGGTTAGGACATCTACTTTGTGCATGACACAAGTCACTTTTCCAACAATTGTTTCCAGACAGATTATTTCACTTATAATTCACTGTTTCACAATTCCAGTGGGTCAGAAGTTTACATACACTAAGTTGATTGTGCCTTTAAACAGCTTGGAAAATTTCAGAAAATGATGTCATGGCTTTAGAAGCTTCTGATAGGCTAATTGACATAATTTCAGTCAATTGGAGGTGTACCTGTGGATGTATTTCAAGGCCTACCTTCAAACTCAGTGCCTCTTTGCTTGACATCATGGGAAAATCGAAAGAAATCAGCCGAAACCTCAGAAAAAAAATGGTAAACTTCCACAAGTCTGGTTCATCCTTGGGAGCAATTTCCAAACGCCTGAAGGTACCACGTTCCTCTGTACAAACAATAGTATGCAAGTATAAACACCATGTGACCACGCAGCCATCTTACCGCTCAGGAAGGAGACACGTTCTGTCTCCTAGACATGAACATACTTTGGTGCGAAAAGTACAAATCAATCCCAGAACAGCAGCAAAGGACAATGTGAAGATGCTGGAGAAAACCGGTACAAAATTATCTATATCCACAGTAAAATGAGTCCTATATCGACATAACCTGAAAGGCCGCTCAGCAAGGAAGAAGCCACTGCTCCAAAACTGCCATAAAAAAGCCAGACTATGGTTTGCAACTGCACATGGGGACAAAGATCGTACTTTTTGGAGAAATGTCCTCTGGTCTGATGAAACAAAAATATAACTATTTGGCCATAATGACCATTGTTATGTTTGGAGGAAAAAGGGGGAGGCTTGCAAGCCGAAGAACACCATCCCAACCGTGAAGCACAGGGGTGGCAGCATCATGTTGTGATGGTGCTTTGCTGCAGGAGGCACTGGTGCACTTCACAAAATAGATGGCATCATGAGGGAGGAAAATGATGTGGATATATTGAAGCAACATCTCAAGACATCAGTCAGGACGTTAAAGCTTGGTCACAAATGGGTTTTCCAAATGGATAATGACACCAAGCATACTTCCAAAGTTGTGGCAAAATGGCTTAAGGACAACCAAGTCAAGGTATTAGAGTGGCCATCACAAAGCCCTGACCTCAATCCTATAGAACATTTGTGGGCAGAACTGAAAAGCGTGTGCGAGCAAGGAGGCCTACAAACCTGACTCAGTTGGACTTACTCTGTCAGGAGGAATGGGCCAAAATTCACCCAATTTATTGTGGGAAGCTTGTGGAAGGCTACCTGAAACGTTTGACCCAAGTTAAATAATTTAAAGGCAATGCTACCAAATACTAATTGAGTGTATGTAAACTTCTGACCCACTGGGAATGTGATGAAAGAAATAAAAGCTGAAGTAAATCATTCTCTCTACTATTATTTGGACATTTCACATTCTTAAAATAAAGGAATGATTCTAAGACAGGGAATTTTTACTCGGATTAAATGTCAGGAATTGTGAAAATCTGAGTTTAAATGTATTTTGTTAAGGTGTATGTAAACTTCTGACTTCAACCGTATATAACAAGTTTTATTTTTATAAGCTAAATATTTTTATATTTTTAAAGCTATATTTCTGTGTTATTGCTGTAAATGGACAGTTTGGTACTATAGTCTGATCACTTAGGACTCCACCTCACCTGGTTTTAAACTCACAACCTCTTGGTTGCCAGCTACCTGAATGTCTTTCTACACCACCAGGTCTATGGGTTTGACAGAGACTGGCCAAATATGTATTGGCAAGAATACATTTCTGGACTTTTCTAAAAGTTGCCCAGAATTAAGTAAATAATTGTCTTATTATCTGACAACACCAACTTAAATATAGCAAAGGCTCAGGGACACACGTTCAAGTTGTATTATTAGTCGTCTGTACAGGATACATATGGTTTACACCGTCCAATGAAAGGTTACTTGCAGGTTCCTTCTTGACAAAGCAACAACAATAAGAAATACTAAAATACACAAATACGAACATAAAGTCAATGGTTCAGTAGAATAGAATAAACATTTTAGCATAAATATAAGAGAGGAAGTCATTTATTATACAATATTTACACATGTATCAGAGAAAGGCTGATTGGTCGGCAAGTGTTTAAATTGTGCAATAGTAAATAAGAATCTGGTAGAAGCAATTGCTGTGTGTGTGTGGCATGAATGTACATGTGTGCTAAGGTCCAGAGAGTCCGTGCAGGTGGTCCAGTAGTGTGATGGTTTGTAGATAGAAACTATCTCTGAGCCTGTTGGTATCAGATCTCATGCTCCGATAACATCTGCCCGACGGTAAGGATGGAACAGCTGCTGTATAACTTCCTCCAACACCGTTTCAAGTAGATGTGCTGGATGCAACTGGTCAGGACGCTCTCGATGGTATAGCGGTAGTATTTGGAGAGGACCCGGGGTGGCATGCCACATTTCTTCAGCTGCTTTAAAAAGTAGAGGCGCTGTTGAAATATAGCAGTGCTCAGGAACACTTTTTAAGTTACCTGGGATTTGAACTTGCAACTTCTTGGTTGGGAGTTAATAGATGTTTCTGCCATGCCACCAGGTACATAAAATCGAGCACACTGCCATGTATTCACCATAGACAAACATTGGCATTAGATGGCCCGTATGGAAGAGCTCAGTGACTTTTAACATGGCACTGTCATAGGATGCCACCTTTCCAACAAGACAGTTCGTCAAATTTCTGCATTGATAGACTGCAAGTGCTGTTATTGTGAAGTGGAAACGTCTAGAGCAACATCGGCTCAGCCGCAAAATGGTAGGCCACACAAGCTCACAGAATGTGACCGCCGAGTGCTGAAGCGCGTACTGCGTACAAATCGTCTGTCCTCAGTTGCAACACTCACTACCAAGTTCCAAACTGCCTCTGGAAGCAACGTCAGCACAATAACTGTTAGTCGGGAACTTCATGAAATGGGTTTCCATGGCCGAGCAGCCACACACAAGCCTAAGAACACCATGCGCAAGGCCAAGCATCGGATGGAGTGTTGTAAAGCTTGCTGTCATTGGACTCTGAAGCAGTAGAAATGTGTTCTCTGGAGTGATGAATCACGCTTCACCATCTGGGTTTGTCGGATGCTTGGAGAATGCTACCTGGAATAATGGTTGGGGGCTGTTTTTCATGGTTCGGGCTAGGCCCCTTCGTTCCAGTGAAAGGAAATCTTAACGCCACAGCATACAATGACATTCTAGACGATTCTGTGCTTCCAACTTTGTGGCAACAGTTTGGAGAAGGCCCTTTCCTGTTTCAGCATGACAATGCACCCGTGCACAAAGCAAGGACCATACAGTAATTATTTGTTGAGATTGGTTTGGAATAACTTAACTGGCCTGCACAGAGCCCTGACTTTAACCCCATCGAACACCTTCGGGATGAATTGGAACGCCGACTGCAAGCCAGGCTTAATCGCCCAACATCAGTGCACTAATGCTCTTGTGGCTGAATGGAAGCAAGTCCCAGCAGCAATGTTCCAACATCTAGTAGAAAGCCTTCCCAGAAGAGTGGAGGCTGTTATAGCAGCAAAGGGGGGACCAACTCCATATTAATGGCCATGATTTTGGAATGAGATGTTCGACGAGCAGGTGTCCACATACTTTTGGCTAAGTAGTGTATATCCACACACTCTCAAAAACAAGGGTACTGTTAGGGTACTGTGTTGTTCCCTGGAGGTACAAAAAGGTCAAAGGTTCACATAAGGTACCGTCATAGGTACACATCAGACCTGGGATAACTCTAGTTTTAAATATGCTTTGTGGAAAGTTAAACATTGTTGGTCTGAACAAATAGTTACTTTGGAGTTGACATTTCTCCAAAACTATTTGAATACAGATCTGAGAAAGCAACTACTTGAAAAAAATGTTTTAAACAGATCTCAGGAAGTGACTACTTTTCAGAAACTCCAGGATTTGCTGCCTTCAACTAATGGCAGGGCTGCATCTGGAACTGCATGTTGCAGATAGAAATAGAATGAATAGAGCACACACACTCCACTGTAATATGTCAATCTATCTGACAGTAGATTATATTTGATCTACACCAGAGGTACTCAAGTACTATTTGAGAAGGTCCGGTCACACAAATTTCCTAGGTGGCAAAGGTCCGGATGGATAATGTCATTTATCGGCATAGTAACAAACCCACACCTCGCAACCCTTGCGACCCCAAACTGTTCAGACCCCTCTTGATGGAGGAAAGAAAATGTTGCAGTTGTAAAGCTAATTTCCTGCAATTCTACGCATTCTTCCATGTGTGTTTATATGATACCAGGGGTCGAAGCCCGACCAAGTAAAATACGTTGAAGCCCGACCAGGTTTAACGTAAGAAAGACAGACTCAACATGCTTGACAGAAAATCTCCTCTCTCCATTCACCCGCACTTCCTTTTTTCTCTCTTCTATCCCGCTCTATTTCTCTCCATCCTTCTCTCTCTGTCTCTTTCCCTCTCTCCTCTCTCTGTATGACTCAGAGCAGAGCTCTCAAGGTGTTGAGAGTAAATGAAAGAAAGAAAGAGAGAGAGAGAGAGAGAAAGAGAAGCAGGAAGGGGGGAGGAGGTTCACCCCTCTCTCCCCCTTAAGTTTTTCATATCGAAGGAAAAATGAAGTGATTGATTTTCTGTCTGTTTCTCACTGCTGGAAATTTTAAAACAGACACTGAGATTTCACACACTTTTCTCCTCTCTCATCCCCATATGCTCCCCCTCTCCCTACTCCTCCATTCACCCCTCTCTCCATTTCTGTCATTCTCTCTACTGCACTCTCCTTTTCTCCATCTGCCTGCTCCCACTTTTCCACTTTCCTCCTCCCTCTTTCTCACTCTCCCTGCTCCTGCTCCACCCTATCTCCTGCTACCACCTTTCCCCTTCTCCCTTCTCCCCCCCCCCCCTTCCTCCCTCCTCCCTCCCTTGGCTTCCAGGGGAAAATTTTCAAATGGCCGCCCCTTCTCAGGGTCAGCAGGGCTTTGATGGTGGGGTGGATGTATGGATGGAGGGAGGAGAAGAGGAGTGTACAGCGGAGTAGTGGAGAGGGCCTGCTTGTAGCCTCAGGCACAGACCTGTCATGTAGGGTTTTAAAAAGTACTGCTTCATTGTTGGCTCTCAACTTTTGGCTCCGCTTTCCACGAGGTTCTGAAGGTCTGTGCGTGTGTGTGTACGTGTGTGTGTTTTCATAGGTGGAGTGGAGTGGAGATTTAGCAGAAATAATTAAACCAATGCTAAACCTCAACACTTTACTTTAACATGTCACATATTTTGTTGCTAAAAGACCTACCTTTCAGTCTTCTAGCCTTAGTTAATGGTAAAAAGACTGTAGGACAGATGAAACCCCATCGATTGGCACAAACCCAGGGAGAGTCGCACCAGGTATGTGTGTGTGTGTGTGTGTGTGCGTCTGTTTGTCATGCTTCCATGTATGATGTTCTGACCTTGGCGGAGTGTCATCTGTCCCATAATTCATCATAGCAACCTCACCTCTGTGTCGTCCTGACGACTGCCACTGACACGTGTAATCGTTGATCTATTCAGTGCCTTCAGAAAGTATTCACACATCTAGATTTTTTTCCACATTTTGTTTTGTTACAAATTTTGTTATAAATTCAAATGGATTTAATTGTCATTTTTTCCAACGATCTACACAAAATACTTTGAAATGTCAAAGTGGAAGTAAAATTCTAACATTTGTATCGAATTAATAAAAATAAAACACAAATTTATTGGATTGAAGAATGGCGCCGGAGGGGATAGCTGCCGTTTTACAGGCTCCTAACCAATTGTGCTATTTTGTGTGTTTTTTCGCATGGTTTGTAACTTACTTTTACATAATGTTGATGCTACTGTCTCTTATGACTGAAAAGAGCTTCTTGATATCAGAACAGCGATTACTCACCTCAAAATGGAAGAAGAATTTTCTTTAATGAGTTGGACGTGAAGGCCCAAATCCTCATCATTCGCATGAAGAAAAGAAGGAAATACATTGGGCGGAGATCAGGGTGCCTTGTGAGAATTCGTCAGTGAGTGGGTAACCCGCCTCTATGAGCCAACGTGCATCACTGGAGAATAAACTGGATGAGCTCCATTTGAGACTATCCTACCAACGGGACATTAGAACTGCATTTTTGGTTAAGGGCTCGTAAGTACGCATTTCACGGTAAGGTCTACTACACCTGCTGTATTCGGCGCATGTGACAAATAAAATGTTATTTTTGATGAGTTAAGTTTTCAGCCGCCTGAGTCAATACATGTTATAATCACCTTTGGCAATGTTTACAGCTGTACGTCTTTCTGGGTAAGAACTTTCCACACCTCGATTGTGCAACGTTTGCCCATTATTCTTTTAAAAATTCTTCAAGCTCTGTCGAACTGGCTGTTGATCATTGCTAGACAACCATTTTCAGGTCTTGCCATAGATTTCCAAGCAGACTGAACCAGGTTTTCCTCTGTGATTTTTCCTGTGCTTAGCTCCATTCCGTTCATTTTTTATCCTGAAAAACTCCCCAGTCCTTAACAATTACAAGCATACCATAACATGATGCAGCCACCCCTATGCTTGAAAATGTGGAGAGTGGTACACAGTAGTGTGTTGTATTGGATTTGCCCCAAACATAATACTTTGTATTCATGAAAAAAAGCAAACTGTTTTGCAGTGATACTTTAGTGCCTTGTTGCAAACGGGTTGCATGTTTTTGTCAAGGCTCAGGAGAAGATGCAGATAAAGACAGTTTCGAAGTAACCAAAGTTTATGACAAAAACAGGGGACAGGCAAATGACAGGTCAAGGGCAGGCAGAGGTCAGTAGTCCAGAGGAGAGTCCGAAAGATACAGAACGGCAGGCAGGCTGAGGTCAGTAATCCAGGGTGGTGTGACAAGGTACAGAACGACAGGCAAGCTCAGGGTCAGGGCAGGCAGAATGGTCAAAAACCGGGAAAGCTAGAAAACAGGAACTAGAGACAGCCAGGCGCACGGGAAAACCTGCTGGTAGACTTGACAAAACAAAACGAACTGGCAACAGACAAACAAAAAACACAGCTATAAATAGACTGGGGATAATGAGGAAGATGGGCGACACCTGGAGGGGGTGGAGACAAGCACAAAGACAGGTGAAACAGATTAGGGTGTGACAGTTTTGGAATATGTTTTATTCTGTACAGGCTTCCTTCTTGTCTGCTTTTCATTTGGTTGAATCTGTGTTTGAAATACACTGCTCGACTGAGGGACCTTACAAATAATTGTATGTGTGGAGCACAGAGATGAGGCAGTCATTAGAAATCGTGTTAAACATCATTATTGCACACAGAGTAAGTCCATGAAACTTATGTGACTTGTTAAGTACATTTTTACTCCTAAACTTATTTAGGCTTGCCATAACAAAGGGGTTGAATACTTATTGACTCAAGAAACGATCAGATTTTCATAAATTTCTTGAAAAACATAATTCTACTTTGACATTATGGGGTATTGTGTGTAGGCCAGTGACAAAAAAATCTCAATTTAGTCAATTTTAAATTCAGTCTGTAACACAACAAAAGTCAAGGGGTGTGAATACTTTCTGAAAGCACTGTGCATCAGGCTGTGGGAACATAAATAATTACATCTCACACAACACATTCTATAATTTGACTGACAAGCAGTTACAGTAGATGGATGTGATTTGTAGACGTATTAAGCGCCATAAGTCATAAACATTGGGGGTAAAAATTAAGGCATTGCTGAAATAGAAATTAATAAGAGGTCTGTGGGGCTGAATTGATCAGGATTAGGGACTGATGAGGATGGGGGGGTATTGGTTTAAATCTGATGGATGTTAGTAATTCATGTGAAATGTGAGAAAAAGAAAGTGAAGGGGAAGTGAGAAAGTGTGTTTTATGTGTGTGTGTGTGTGTGTGTGTTTAGGGAAGTGAGAAAGTGTGTTTTATGTGTGTGCGTGCGTGCGTGTGTTTAACTTGGCTCCTATCCTTTCTCTTTGACAGGTGAAGCAATGGAACACAAACTCCAATCGACCACCAGAGAAATTGTGAGGGAGAGGCCAGAGGGAAGGGCAGGAGAGGGGGGATGAAAAAAGAGGGGCAAAGAAAAAAAGCAAACAGGAGTGACTTTGGCAGGAGGTCACTTTGCGGGCCCTGCAGGCCGATTGCTCAGAAAGTGTGTGTTCTCACTCCGCTCTCCTGGACACCCTTGAGATGAGGTGCATGTGTGCGTGTCCGTGTGTGTGCGCATGCGTCTGTGTGAGTGGGAGAGCAGTCATACATTAATGGCATACTCAGCTGTACTGTATGTATGTTTGCATACTGTGGTTAGACGTGCTGAGCATTAATGTAAAGCTAAGCTCATGTAAATATGCAGCTAAAAAGAAAGTGAAGCTGAATTCCTATTCTGTGCTGCCAGTCTCAATCCCCATCCCTGGCTACAGTACATCCCAACTGGCACCCTATTCCCTTTATAGTGCAATACTTTTGACCAGGGCCTATAGGGTGCCATTTAGAACGCACACCCACTCCTGCTAGCGTTATCCATCCCAGTCCTCCCTCCCTTCCACCCAAGGTTGCCTTCGTCTGAGCTTGACAGAAATACAACTATTGCTAACGATTTACAATGATATCAGGCCAACACTTAAACAACTTTTATTGTATTGTATTGCATATCAGGCTTAAACACCAAAAAATCTAAATAAAAAAACCAACACTTAAACAACTTTTTGTTTTTCATTGTTGTCTTTCATTTCCTCCCCCCTTCTCTCCCTTTCTCTCTTTTGTACTTTGGAATCGTAAATTGTTTTTCGGCGGTGGACGTGTTCTCTGCAGTCCTTGAGCTTGTCATTGTCTTTTCCATTAAAAGGGAGTTATGATAAAGTTTTGGGTGCAGAGAGGGGTCGCGCAGGGAAGGCCATGTAGTTTGTCTGTTTGTTTGTTTGTCGTTGTGTGTCTGGGGGTCTCACCAAGCACAGAGAACAGAGAAAGCTACAATTTGTCTTCATTAGAATAGAACAACAGAAGTAGTGGGGTTTAAGATGGTTTAGACTTGTATAGATGGAGTTGTGTTGTAGTGGTGTCACAGGTCTGTGTGTAGTAGTGGTGTGTGTCTGTGTGGTAGGTTGCCTTTTCGATTATTTGGGTTAACAGGGAATTAGTACACAGCAAAGTGAGTGTGACAGGAAGTGTGTGTGTTGTTTCATCCCACTCGTTAGTTATGCATAAGTTCAGTGCGTTCGACTCGTCAGAATGGGGGGTTTCATTGTGTGACACCTTCCATTTTTATTAGTTGTTATCGAAACCGCAGCCAAGGCTTTAGTGAGCAGTTCCACATACACATACAGACACACACACTCACTTTCAGTAGTCTAATAAACAAAACTTTGGTTGATGATTTGTATGTATTTTTTTTACCTTTATTGTATCAGGGAGTCATACTCAGACCAAGGTCTCTTTTACAGATGAGCCCTAAATTACAGAAATGACAGAAATACACATATCAAAATATAAATGCAGAAACAAAACACGGTCATAAAAAAACAAAACATTTATCAGTAGAAAAGGTCCTCAATCAGCTTTCTGAATTGCCCCAAAGGCAACAAAACATCCAATTTAAGAACATTTTAAAGACTGTTCCACAAATAAGTTACAAGAAAACTAAAGGCTGATTTACCTAATTCAGTAGAGACCATAGGAATTTCCAGAGTTAGCCATCCCTGAGACCGGGTGTGGTAACTCATATGTCTAAAGGTTAGTAATGATGTACCAACCTACATAACTTCAAAGAGGGCCAAACAACTTTCTTGTAGAGAACGCAGTGATGAGTACTAAAACTGTAATCGTAATAAAGCGCAGTGTGCAGTGCTTGACTTGGACTGAAATAGGAGCCGGTACTCATTTTGCGTACCTGTACTGTGTATACTTACTGTAGGTGCAGGAGCTCCACATGACTTTTGAGCTAATATTGTATAAGAGGTATAGGAGCTCAGCAGTATAACATTTGAGGTGTCGGTACTCAGCTCCGGTGAGCTCCTGCACAAGTCAAGCACTGGCAGTGCACTATGATGAACTGCATCTTCAATTAAGTAGCAGCTGCATTCATATACTTATTCATATACAATAGATGATTCCGCCATTGCCTATGACTGTTAGGAACGTTGACCGAATAATCTGCTTTCTACTATTAAGACAGAGGCATGACCAATTTCTATAGAAGAAGCTCATTTTTTATTCTCAATTAATTCATCAATATGCTTTTTAAAATGAAGCTTTTTGTCTATCTAGATGCCCAGATATTTGTAAGCAGGGACATGATCAATATGGGCACCATCCAAAGTACATACGCTTAAATCATGTGCTCTAGAGAAGAACATATACTTAATTTGACTTGCATTCAATACTACACTGAATAAAAAAATAAACACATGTAAAGTTTTGGTCCCATGTTTCATGAGCAGAAATGTTCCATACTCACAAAAAGCTTATTTCTCAAAACCTTTTGTGCACAAATTTGTTTAATCCCGTTTAGTGAGCATTTCTCCTTCTCCAAGATAATCCATCCACCTGACAGGTGTGGCATATCAAGCAGCTGATTAAACAGCATGATCATTACAGAGGTGCACCTTGTCCAGGTGACAATAAAACGGCACTCTAAAATGTGCATTTTTGTCACACAACACAATTCCATAGATGTCTAAAGTTTCCAGGGAGCGTGCAATTGGCATGCTGACTGAAGGAATGTCAACCAGAGATGTTGCCAGAAAATGTAATGTTAATTTCTCTACTATAAGCCGCCTCTTACAACATTTTTGAGAATTTGGCAGTAAGTCGAACAGGTCTCACAACCGCAGACCACGTGTATGGCATCGTGTGGGTGAGCAGTTTGCTGATGTCAACATTGTGAACAGAGTGCCCTATGGTGGCGGTGGAGTTATGTTACGGGCAGGCATACACTACGAACAACGAACACAATTGCATTTTATCGGTGACAATTTGAATGCACAGAAATACCGTGATGAGATCCTGAGGCTAAAGTCAATGCTGTTCATTGACTATAGCTCAGCATTCAACACCGTAGTACCCTCCAAGCTCATCATTAAGCTCGATGCCCTGGGTCTGAACCCCGCCCTGTGCAATTGGGTCCTGGACTTCCTGACGGGCTGCCCCCAGGTGGTGAAGGTAGGAAACAATACCTCCACTTCGCTGATCCTCAACACTGGGGCCCCACAAGGGTGCATATTCAGCCCCCTCCTGAACTCCCTGTTCACTCATGATTGTGTGGCCATGCATGCCTCCAACTCAATCATCACGTTTGCAGACGACACAACAGTAGTAGGCTTGATTACCAACAATGACAAGACAGCCTACAGGGAGGAGATGAGGGCTCTGGGAGTGTGGTGCCAGGAAAATAACCTCTCACTCAATGTCAACAAAACAAAGGAGATGATCGTGGACTTCAGGAAACAGCAGAAGCTGTTTTTCACTCTATCTCAAGGCCATCAGACTGTTAAATAGCCATCACTATCACAGAGAGGCTGCTGCCTATATACACAGACATTGGCCACATTAATAAATGGAACACTCATCACTTTAATAATGTAATTTTAATATTGTTTACATATCTTGCATTACTCATCTCATATGTATATACAGTATTCTATACTATCTGTATCTTAGTCTATGCCGCTCTGACATTGCTCGTCTTTATATTTATATATTTCTAATTCCATTCCTTACTTAGATTTGTGTGGATTGGGTATATGTTGTGAAATTGTTAGATATTACTTGTTAGATATTGCTGCTCTGTCGAAACTAGAAGCACAAGCATTTCACTACACCCGCAATAACATCTGCTAAACACGTGTATGTGGCCAATGAAATCATCTAAGGCATTTGCAATATAATTTACAACAAGCATAGTATCCGTAGTGGTGCTATGTTTAGGTCTGAAACCGGATTGATTAAAAATAAAACCATTTACAAATACAAAATATCATAGGGGCATGTTGACCAATGATTCTAGTATTTTCGCAAGACAAGGGAGCCTGGAAAAGGGTCGACAGTTATCAAGATCACTACTATCCACGTCCTTATGGAGTGGTAACACAAAAGCTGATTTCCTCACTTTTGGTTTTCCTGATACTAAAGTTTTTAAAAAAGTGTGTCACTGAGCTGGCAATGAGGGGCACTGCATACTTAAGCAAAGAATGGTCCAAATTGTCAGCCCCTAATGACTTCTTGGTGTCAATAGCTAATAAGGCAGCAAGAACTTCTGTTTCTGTGAGTTGCCAAAATAGAAAAACACTGACTACAATTTTCCCAATTCACATGAGGTTGACTGATCATCCATTGAGGCAACTAGAGGCTGTATGTTGGAAGAAGAGACAACTAACTGGCCAAGACCAGTGTGACCACCGTTTCTTTCAAAAAGGAGATAAAAGGCTGATTTAAAGCATCACAAATCTTTTTTATTAATGATGCAGGAGTCTAAAACTACTTGCTTAGAGACGGAAGCAGAGGAATTACCCCGCTTCAGTGAATTAACCATTTTCCACAGTTTAGAGGGATCACTAACAGAGTCTGACATAGCATTAAGGAAGTAGTTTGATTTGACCCGTTTAACCGAGGCAGTGCACCTATTTCTCAATATCCTAAATAGCTGCCAATCAGCTAACGAGACAGTTTATCTAGCCTTGGCCCAGGCTCGATTTTTTGTCAAGTGAATGTGTGGCGGTACAGGTGAGTATCATGGATAAGTTCAGTTTTGACTGTGTCGCTTGAAAGGGGCATGTTAATCAGCCAGAGAGGTAAAAATGGATGAGAAAAATTGTGCCAAAACAGGATCTAGTATGCAGCTAGTAGAATAAAGCTCTGAATAATATAGATCATGAAGAAACACCAGGGGCGATCATTGTTCTTCACAATTATATGACAGTCTGAGTTTTTCAATTTGGTATCTCTAATGCAAGTGGTGCAGTGGTTGCTGATATAATTTGCAAAAACACCACTAGCCAAATACTTATGGGGATGTTTAGTCAAGATAAGGTCAATCAATGAGGAGTTTGCTAGGATTTTTACATTATTAACGAGTGGGTTTCGTTATCAACTAAGTCAAGTTGAGCTCAAGACAGATATTCTTAAACTGATCTGAGGCATGCATAAACCAATTGAGATTTAGTTCTCCTAACACAGGGCTGCCCAACCCTCTTCCTGGAGATCTACTGTCCTGTAGGTTTTCAGTCCAACTCTAATTTAGCATATCTGATTCAGCTAGTTAAGGTCTTGTTGAGCAGTTAATTAGTAGAATCAGGTGTATTAAATTAGGGTTGGACTGAAAACCCACAGGACGGTAGATCTCCTGGAAGAGGGTTGGGCAGCCCTGTCCTAACACAACCCGTGCAAATACCAGAAAGGGTAAATAATACCAACAGCCTCTGCCGAAGCATCTGGGCAGCGGTAGACCGCAGCAATAAATATATGCATATCTTGGCTTATGGCCACTTTTATAACCAAAAGCTCACAGATTTTGGGGACAGAGATGCTAAGAGAACATGATGCCATGAGAGAAAATCTTACATAAATACTCACCCCTCCCTCTTTCTTTGTCTATCACATCTGAAGATGTTGTAGTCCGTAATGGCAACGTCCTTATCCATTATCTAATTATTCAGCCAGTTCTCTGAGATAACCAGAATGTCTGGGCTAGTGTCATGTGGATGTCATTGGATGTGAAACTGAGAATAGAGACTGGCCTGTAGTTCCCAGGGTTGGTCTTACGCCCCTTCTTGTGCAAAGTCATTACTTTTGCCATTTTCATGTAAATGTACCTTGATTGAGAGAGAGGGTAATGACATGAGTAATCCATGGGTCAATTTGAACCGCTGCATCTCTCAAAAACCTTGCTGGTATAGCATCCATGTCATGACCTGGGAGCAGTTAAGCTTAGCTAGCATTTTAGCTACCTTGGCTACTGAAACACTTTGAAGGAGAAAGAGTTTGGTTGGGCCCCTAACTTGGTGTAGTAGTTCTTGACTTGGTCAGTCCCAAACAAACCAGTGGTCTTGGGTAAGTTGTCAACCATATTACTGGCAACTGAATAAAAAATTTGTTAAATTCATTAGGCACCCTTTTTAGGTTGGAAACCATCTCGCCCATAATGTCCAGTACAATACTACTGGATTGGTTTTTGGTACTACATCGTAATTCCTTTAATGATTTCCATAGCTTTTTGGGTTCATTGAGGGCAGCACAATGTTGCTTTTATCCCTACCAGCTCTCACAGTCATATGTCAGAATTAGATGTTCATCCATGTTTCTCAAATGTTAACATTTCAAAGTTGTTCTAAACATCACATTTTGAAGTGTTTAAGGTTAAGTTTAGACATGAACTCCAAATTGTTAAGGTTAGGCATGAACTCTGAATGGTTAAGGTAAGGGATAGGCTTAATATTTCACTGAATTTGAACTTGCAACCTTTGGAATCAGAGGCAGATGCTCAGAGGCAGATGCTTACACCCATCTGCCATCCCCATTTACAGCACCTTAGCAAAACTGAAACCTACTTGAAGGTAACAGCACTCACTGTTGCCCTTTGTGGCCGGTTTCCACATCATCTCCCAACGTCCTCAGACATGGATGGACGTCGAATACTGACTTGTATCATGGGTGACCTGGCTGTTTTATTTATCAATACAGTTAACAACATCATTTATAACTAGGGATGCAGCAGAGATAGTGCTGTAACCTGGTCTAAAACCCGGCTGATGTACATTTGTATGTATCAACTATTCTAATATTTCAACTAGCTAAGACAGTTTTTGAAATAGGGCAATAGTTATTTAGGCCACAAGGGTCACAACTTCTGTGAAGGGGGAGTATATTGGTTAATGATTCTGCACTCAGGTGGGCAGTGAACTGCAGCAAAAATATTTCAAGCATATCAGCTCCAGTGGATTTGTTAAAACATACATTTTAAGAAATGCATCTACTAACGTTTATCTCCCCCAAAAATCATGCAGAGATAAAATTATGATTAAAAGCATCACTTATTCCATTCTTCTCGGTTATGATGCCAAAGAGTCTCCAATGTATTGTATTGTGTCTACAATCCTAGGTTTCGGTACGCTGGGGGCTGTTTGACAGGTAGTTTCTGCCTTTGCCAACGTGTTTTTGTCTTGCCAACGCATTGAGATGTTCTTAAATGCAAAACATTTATCTGCAGCATCTTTACGTTGTTATATTCGTAAGACTGTACACTAGAGTTCTACAGAGGAGTTTCCTAGACTGGAGCGAGTTACAAATGTTTTGGCCTTTCTCTAAGACCTCTCCTCCCTCTTTGCTCTCTCCCTTCCTCTCCCCCCCTTCTCTCTCTCCACTCTCTCTCCCTCTCTCCGCCTCTCCCCAGAGTGCTGTCAGAGGTCTGTGTGGAGGCTAGAAATCGCCCCTGTCCCGGCCGCTCCAGCATTATTGATAAACGTTTATTGTGCGGCAGGCCACTGTGAGTTGTGGGTAAGTCCAGGCGGAATGCTCTGGTGGCAGCATCATTTTTCTTGGTGACAGCCCCAGAGGGAGAGTCTTTTCCCCATTCTTCTTATTTTAACTGGCATCTCTCTAGAAACCAACTCCCTAAGAATGGCTGCTTTTTGAGAGACACACATAAGTATGTATCTGTGCGTGGCGTGCATATTAGTGGAAATCATTGTGTGCATGCATTGTGTGTGTGCTTGCGTGCGCATGCATTCATGCGTCAGAATTTGCTTGCATGCAAGCATGTGTGTGTTTAGTAGGTTATCCGTGGCTCTTTTCATTGAGTTACATTTGATTAATCAACATTAGATTACATTTTTCCTCTACTCTGAATAAAAAAGACCAATGCATCTCAGTGTCTTAAGTTCTGCATCAGATAACATTGCGATGGACTTTCACCTGATGACAGTGTGTGCAGGGGGAAGAATCTCAATCTAGCATTGTGTCAAAAGGCTCATATTTGAGCACAGACTTAATTTTCTGTCTCAATGCTCCTGGAGAGACTGTTGTCGCCGAAGGCAACCAAAGACAGAGGGTATTGTGGACCGGCGGAACACGGAATTCAGTGACAGTTGCTTTTTGGATAGACATCTAGAGAGACAGGCGGACAGACAGCAGACAGACGGACGGACAGGCAGACAGATGGACAGGTGGGCAGACAGGCGGGAAAGGTTGGACAGAGAGACAGACCGATGGACAGGCAGACAGAGTCAGACAGGCAGACATTTAGAGGTGTCTGTATGCATCCTCAGTAGAGTCCTCCTATGTGAGTGTTTGTGTCTTTCTCCTGTAGGTCTTCCCCCTCTCTCTCTCTCTCTCTCTCTCTCTGTCTCTGTCTCTGTCTCTGTCTCTGTCTCTGTCTCTGTCTCTGTCTCTGTCTCTGTCTCTGTCTCTCTCTCTGTCTCTGTCTCCCTGATTTATTGACCAGTCTGTCTCTACCCTCAGCCCTAAGCCCTTGGCCTGGCCCCTGTGTGTGCGTGTGTGGTGTGTGTGTATCCTCTCCAGGTCTTTCTCTCTCTGTCTGTTGTATTGACCAGTCTGTCTAGGCCCTCTACCCGCTCCGTTCTCAGTCAGTCCATGCATCACAATACCACATAACTGTCCTTCAGGGAAAGACCTGGCCCTGAGTGGGGCACGGGGGACACATTTAACGTTGACACACACCTAGTTAGATCACAGAGGTCAGACAGCCGCGCTCGTTACCTGCCTGGTCCGTCCCTGTAATAGACCCTCCAGCGTCAGGGGGGAAGGAGATGTGTGTCGCGCAGCCGACCCTTGCCAATTTGGAAAATAGCGTTTTGGCTTGTCCAATGGGAGTCCTCAGGCTTTCTGCGATGTGATTGGAGGATGACCTTGGGACTGTCTCTGTCTTGTTTCTCTCTCTCTCTCCTGATTGGTTGCCCTCACTGTCTGTAACTCCAGTGTATTTAAAAACACTTACCTCACCCCCTCTAAACTTTAGGCCAACAACTCTATAAGCACTTCAACATTTCCTATAGAACAGATCCTGTAGGTCTCTGCTTGCCTACAGTAGGTGTGTATATTTTTGTGGGGTAAATTGCTAAGCCTACTCCCCACCACATTTCTCTCATAATGCAGTTCCGCTAGCCAAAAGCTGCTCTCTCATGGAACACTATTGTTTGTCCAATTTATTGTGTTTCTTTCACACAGGGAGTGGCGTTGGTTGGCCAACGTGTTGTGTGATTTATTTTGCCCATATCCCGAGGTTGTGTAGCGATCCATCACGTTTTGTACATCAGATCATTGAGATGAATGTATCGTCACTAAGGATCCACTAATTATCACACACAATCAGATTTACAGCCCATACTGTCGCCTTCAATTCAACTTTTATTTCCACATCGTAATAATTTACATCTGGAGTCATAAATACACATTTATTACGGAGAGTTCTAATTGGTCATCTTGGTGGGTTTATTAGAGATGCTTAATGAGAGCGAGTGTGTTTGTGTGTGTGTTCCTGAGAGCAGCATATTAAAGGAGTTGTTAGTCACACTGCTGCTTGTTTTTCTGGTGAATAATTATGGAGGCGGTGGTTTTGGTGGATTTCTAGATGTGTTTTCTCTCTGTGTTGCTGTTTGGTGTTGTTTTACTGTATGTGAGAGAAAAAGGGAAAGAGAAAGAGGGAAAGAGAAAGAGGGAACGAGAGACAGTGAGTGAGAGAGAACGAGAGAGAGTGTGTGAGAGAGAACAAGAGACAGAGTGCATGAGTGAATGAGAGAAAAAGAGAGAGCAAGTGAGAAAAAAGCGAGCGAGAAATAGAAAGTGCATCTGCACGCCCATGTTTTTCAAGATCCTAGAAAACTTTCATGTGAATTATTTTGCCCAAACAATATCCATTTCATGATGGTAGTTTGAGAAATTGAAATATATTCTTCATTCTGCTTACTTTTCCTCTGGCCAAGGTTTCCTAGGCATGTTTGATTTCTGGGTGTAGCTGGGCTATGGATCTTATTGATTTTATTGTTTTATCCAAGGACAGAATGTGTGTAAAGTACAAGACCTTGAGGAGCCCTGCTCTGCTGCAGGTTTCACACAATCCAAATATGATATTTGTGTGCCTGCATGTCTGTTTGTCTGCATGTGTGTGTGTGTGTGTGTGTGTGTGTGTGTGTGTGTGTGTGTGTGTGTGTGTGTGTGTGTGTGTGTGTGTGTGTGTGTGTGTGTGTGTGTGTGTGTGTGTGTGTGTGTGTGTGTGTGTGTGTGTGTGATGTTACTGTTCAGGGGATCGAGACAGTGATTTATTTATTCATTCCTTTGTGTCTGGAATGTTATTTTCTGCTGTACTCATCTCCTTTCATACCCCTGGAATAGCCCACATGCTTATTTGTGTGTGTGTGTGTGTGTGTGTCTGTTTGACTTGTCAGTTTTTGTTTGTTTGTATATTCTGTGTGTGTTTTTTTCCGTGTGTGTGTATGTGTGTGTGTGTGTGTTATTTGTCAATTTGAGTTGTCTGTGTGTGTATGTGTGTGTGCATGTTTTTTCTGTCCATTTGTGTGTGTGTGTGTGTCTGCTTGTGTTTTATGTGTGTGTGTTATCTGCTGTCAGACCTGTCACACTCCACTCATCCTTAGGATGACGGTCCAGCAGAGGAAGAGAAAATGAAGGAGAGTGAAAAGTGTTATTAATCCTACAACCTGCCAGACTGTTGGAGAGTACGCTGAGATGACCACAGAGACAGGCCACACACACACACACACGCACGCAGGCACGCACGCACGCACGCACGCACTCACACACATGCATGCCCTCACACACGCACAAAGTGTGTAGGGGGATAGTATTGTCTGATGAATGGAGGGTTACAGGAGAGTTACATGAGGTACGTAGCAGGTTTGGAGCACAGGAGAATCCAGAAGAGACACTGTTTCATTTGTCCCTAATTGTAACATCCAATTCCTTCTCCCCAATCCTTGTCTCTTCTCACTCTGTGTGTGCATGTGCATGTGAGTGTGTGTGTGCATGCGTGTCTGTCTGTGTGTGTATGTGTGTGTGTGTACAGGGAGTTGAGGTGATGGTGGCGGTGTGCCTGGACAAAGGCTGAGAGACTTGACATCTGTAGAGAGAGAGAAAAGAAGGCAGAACAAGGCTATTAGTTAATGAGAGAGGAGAGGAGAGGAGAGGAGAGGAGAGGAGAGGAGAGGAGAGGAGAGGAGAGGAGAGGAGAGGAGAGGAGAGGAGAGGAGAGGAGAGGAGAGGAGAGGAGAGGAGAGGAGAGATCAGAACATGGGGCACTGGCGAGAGTGCCCTGACACTGTGTCTGGAATGTTGATAGGTCAACAGTGGTTGCGTGCATGTGTGTGTGTGTGTGTGTGTGTGTGTGTGTGTGTGTGTGTGTGTGTGTGTGTGTGTGTGTGTGGGTGTGGGTGTGAGAGAGAGCATGTCAGAACACACACTGCTCTGACAGTGATTTAGGCTCTGTCCGTCTCTAAACTGCAAGCAGAACACACAATCCCATCCAAAGCCAAGGCACTCAATATCCAATGGCTACAAATCACTGCCACCTTCAGTGCCAGACAGAGAGACAGATAGGGAGGGGAGAAGCTAGAGGCTGGCTCAAAGGCTGTGTCTTAAATGGCACCCTGTTCTCTATATAGTGCACTACTTTTGGTCAAAAGTACACTCTAAGACTCGAGGAACCCTGGAGATACTCAAAAAACCATTGCTAGTCAATGTTTCATATTTGCAACTTCGTTTAATTGAGGTGTTCTTGGAGGAACCTTTAATGGTTCAACATAGTGAAGGCAAGGCTTAGTAGGGGTGTGGCTTGAAGATATATCTTTTTTGGGCCACCCGTTAGCGTAAATGTCATTCCTGTTCATGTGTTCCTGTGTATTGTCATGGCATGTTTCATTTCAACACTGACAGTTTTGAAGCTTCAAAGAGGCTAACTGAGGCGTGTGAGTTCCTTGAGAGCGTATGCAACCTAAAGCTGGAACAGTAACCACTTTATTACTGTTACAATGCTAATATTATATTAATGTATGAAATATGGATAAATATTCAAGGACATTTTAACATGCTATATACAAACTTAACATGAACAGAAATTATATTTAAGCTAACTGGTTTCCAAATTTAACCATCTGAAAACCACACCTCCAATAAGCCATGCCTCCAATATGATAGGCTGCTTCCTCTACAATATATTATTAAAAATAACGTAACCTCTCCCGTCACAAAAAGATTCTGGTTTGAACCTTTACACAGGGGTTCCTCGATGACCCTTTTCAGAGGGGTTCCCCTGGGAATCTTTTTCAACTGGAAAGGTTCCGCCAGTGAGGCAACCCAAGCACCTTTACTTCTAAGAGTGTAGTGCACTATATATTGAATAGGGTGCCATTTCAGATGCAGCCGGAGAGACCAGGGCCCGTATCCACAAATCATCTCAGAAAACCTCCCAGGAATCCTGTTATAACAACAAACAAATCCCAGCTCAGAGTAGGTTTTAGGATGATAAGACACTGCTCAGACAAGCTCTGAGCCAGGATTAAAATCGACTCATAAAAGTTTATCTCAGCTGGTAATCACAACAGTTTGCGGTACCGCAAAAGAAAATACATTGTTGCAAATGATGGGGAATAACTAATTACGATGAGGCAGCTGTGAACTCTATACAGCACACTTCAGGCAGCCACAGTGAATCTGACTGTACATCAAATGTTGTAATGGTAAAACATTTGAAATAATTTTCGCCTGACACGATCACTTTGCCTACTCTTAATTATTGCCTAATGTTTTGGCATGCCTAGCCTTTTTTTGTAAAATGTTGATGGTTGTTAAAAGCGGAATTTTCATAATATCACCTTTATCAACACACTCGTCGTCACTCCCATTTAACAACTCTAAATTGCTTTGGTACAGTAGACATCAAGCAACTTGCTGATAATGTTGGTACATATTTTACATGTTTTGAAAGGTCTATCATTTTCGTTTAACACTATCAAAGTTAACATAATGCCTTTAATTGCAGTCTTCTGTATAGGCATGACCAATTTAGAGATGTTTTTTTAACAACGTAATGTTGCATTCTAAATGTATAATTTGAAATAACATGATGTAATTAAATACTCAAAAGAAGTACATGTTTATTTATTAACCTCATAGTTATAAGTATTTCAGCATAATATGTAAAATATTTATTGTGAAATTGTCAAACGTGCAAGAGATACTGTTACGTGTACACTGTAAAACCCGAATAAGTTCTGGCTACTCAAACACTTTGAGGAAACCGATGACCTAAACAAATTTAAGTTTAGAAACTTAAATAGCTGAAGTGAGCAGTATTACCTTCATATGAGTAATACAATTTCCCACTGTGCCTTGCCTTTTCGATTGAATTGTAGAGTTACCACCTATGACTGCATTTGTTAGTGTTAGATACATGATTGTTGAATTTGTTCATTTGGCCTTAATCTACTGAGTTCCTAGGTGAATATTATAATTATAATTCAACCGGTACATATAACTTTTGGCCCTTATACAGTAGCCTGAAACTCATAGTTTACAGGTCACATCATGCATGCAAGTACTGTTGAAAAATGACACAAACTCTCCCTCCAAAAATACCAGTAAAATCTAGCCAGAGCCTATACAACAGGTGAAATTTGTATTCACCCACAACCTGCATTCTTATTGTCTGCCAGGGTTAACAACAGTGGGAGGAAACTACCTAAGCCCTTTAAACTGGAACAACCATTTCAGTAACGGGTGCAAAAATTCAATGATTGGATTAGTTTTGAATGTATTTATTTATATTTGTGTAGCGTAACATTTAATCAATCAAAACATAAATATTAAAAACAATTCCTAAAAATCAACCTGCAGTAGTGCATGCTGGGAAAAAAAGTCAATTTGTTATTGTAACTTAAAAAAATAGAGCTGATGTGAATTCTCAGAAATTTTGAGTCAGTACCACATAAACATTTTATGTAATAATGACTTTTCATTGATTTTGAGTACAATTTACTAGAATAATTTGAGTTAATGCCTTGGGGTTTACAGTGTAGGTCTAGATTATTTATGGACTGATGAAATATCAAAACATTCTTTTAACAACTCAAAAGCAATCGTTTGCCGTGACGCAGGAACCACTGACCACTGCATTTTTCATATGGTAACTTAAATAAAAATAAAAACTCTTAATTCATTAGGACAGCTCATGAGGTGTCATAAATACACTATATATTCAAAAGTACAGTATGTGGACACCCCTTCAAATTACTGTATTGTGCTATTTCAGCCACACTTGTTGCTGACAGGTGTATAAAATCGAGCACACAGCCATGCAATCTCTGTAGACAAATGTTGGAAGTAGAATGGCCTTACTGAAGAGCTCAGTGACTCAGTGAAAAGCTCACAGAACTGGACCACCGAGTGCTGAAGCGCGTAAAAATCGCCTGTCCTCGGTTGCAACACTCATTACTGAGTTCCGAACTGCGTCTGGAAGCAATGTCAGCACAAGAGTTGTTCGTCGGGAGCTTCATGAAATGGGTTTCCATGGCCAATCAGCCGCACACAAGCCTAAATTCACCATGCACAATGCCAAAGGTCGGCTGGAGTGGTGTTAAGGTCACCGCAATTGGACTCTGGAGCAGTGGAATGGTGTTCACTGGAGTGATGAATCACGCTTCACCATCTGGCAGTCCGAAGGACAAATCTGGGTTCGGCGGATGTCAAGAAAACGCTACCTGCCCGAATGCATAGTGCCAAATGTAAAGTTTGATGGAGGAATAATGGTCTGGGGCTGTTTTTCATGGTTCGGACTAGGTCCCTTACTTCCAGTGAAGGGAAATCTTAACGCAACAGCATACAATTACATTCTAGACAATTCTGTGCTTCCAACTTTGTGGCAACAGTTTGAGGAAGACCCTTTTATAACGGCTTTCTCCCTGGGATGAAGGAGAGGACCAAAATGCAGCGCGGTTATTGTTCAACATGTTTAATAAGACGATAAACGATGAACATTAACAAATACCAAAATAACAAACGTGAAAGCCGAGACAGTCCTATCTGGTGCAGAACACAAACACAGAGACAGGAAACAACCACCCACAATCCCCAACACAAAACAAGCCACCTATATATGATTCTCAATCAGGGACAACGATTGACAGCTGTCTCTGATTGAGAACCATATTAGGCTGGACACAGAAACAGACAAACTAGACACACAACATAGAATGCCCACCCCAACTCACGCCCTGACCATACTAAACAAATACAAAAACAAGGGAAAACAGGTCAGGAACGTGACACCTTTCCTGTTTCAGCATGACAATGCCCCCGTGCACAAAGCGAGGTCAGTACAGAAATGGATCTGTGTGGAAGAACTTGATTGGCCTGCACAGAACCCTGACCTGAACTCCATCGAACACATGTGGGATGAATTTGGATGAATTAGAACGCCCAACATCAGTTCCGACCTCACTAATGCTCTTGTGACTAAATGGAAGCAAGTCCCCGCAGCAATGTTCCAAAATCTAGTGGAAAGCCATCTCAGAAGAGTGGAGGCTCTTATAGCAACAAATGGGGGACCAACTCCATATTAATGCCCATTTTGGAATGAGATGTTCGACAAGCAGGTGTCCACGTACTTTTGTTCATGTAGTGTATCTGTCGCCTAGGAGTGACTCTAATGACTAAAGAGGCTTTGCTCATCGCTTTTATTTTTACCCATAAGAGTAGGAGTAAAATGTCTCTATTATCAGCACGTACGACCAGTGTTTTACTCTGAGATGCTTTGTGGATACCAGTGGTGTAAAGTACTTAAGTAAAATTTTCAAATCAAATTGTATTTGACACATGAGCCGAATACAACAAACCTTACAGTGAAATGCTTACTTACAAGCCCTTAACCAACAATGCAGTTTTAAGACAATACAAAAATATATATATATATGGCTTTGGGGTAGAAGCTGTTTAGAAGCCTCTTGGTACCGTTTGCCGTGCGGTAGCAGAGAGAACAGTCTATGACTAGGGTGTCTGGAGTCTTTGACAATTTTTAGGGCCTTCCTCTGACACCGCCTGGTATAGAGGTCCTGGATGGCAGGAAGCTTGGCCCCGGTGATGTACTGGGCCGTACGCACAAGCCTCTGTAGTTCCTTGCGGTCGGAGGCCGAGCAGTTGCCATACCAGGCAGTGATGCAACCAATCAGGATGCTTTCAATGGTGCAGCTGTGAAACCTTTTGAGGATCTGAGGACCCATGCCAAATCTTTTCAGTCTCCTGAGTGGGAATAGGTTTTGTCGTGCCCTCTTCACGACTGTCTTGGTGTGCTTGGACCATGTTAGTTTGTTGGTGATGTGGACGCCAAGGAACTTGAAGCTCTCCACCTGCTCTACTACAGCCTCGTCGATGTGAATGGGGGCGTGCTCGGTCCTCCTTTTCCTGTAGTCCAGAATTATCTCCTTTGTCTTGATCACGATGAGGGAGAGGTTGTTGTCCTGGCACCAACCGGCCAGGTCTCTGACCTCCTCCCTATAGGCTGTCTCATCATTGCCGTTTTGTCGTCAGCTAACTTAATGATGGTGTTGGAGTCGGGCCTGGCCGTGCAGTCATGAGTGAACAGGGAGTACATGACTGAGCACACACCCCTGAGTGGCCCCGTGTTGAGGATCAGCGTGGCGGATGTGTTGTTACCTAACCTTACCACCTGGGGCCGGCCCATCAGGAAGTCCAGGATCCAGTTGCAGAGGGAGGTGTTTAGTCCCAGGGTCCTTAGCTTAGTGATGAGCTTTGAGGGCACTATGGTGTTGAACGCTGAGCTGTAGTCAATGAATAGCATTCTCACATAGGTGTTCCTTTCGTCCAGGTGGGAAAGGGCAGTGTGGAGTGCAATAGAGATTTCATCATCTGTGGATCTGTTTGTGCTGTATGCAAATTAGGGTGGGTGTAGGGTTTATGGGATAATGGTGTTTATGTGAGCCATGACCAGCCGTTCAAAGCATTTCATGGCTACAGACGTGAGTGCTACGGGTCGGTAAGTACTACTTAAGTAGTTTTTTGAGGTATCTGTACTTTACTATTCATATTTTTTGACAACTTTTACTTTTACTCCGCTACATTCCTAAACAAAATAATGTACTTTTTACTCCTTACATTTTCCCTGACACCCAAAAGTACTCGTTACCTTTTGAATGCTTAGCAAATTGTCTAATTCACTCACTTATCAAGAGAACACCCCTGGTCATCCCTACTGCCTCTGATCTGGCAGACTCACTAAACACAAATTCTTTGTTTGTAAATTATGTCTGAGTGTTGAACTGTGCCCCGGACTATCCGTAAATTTAAAAAACAAGAAAATATGTGATCTGGTTTGCTTAATATAAGGAATTTTAAATGATTTATACTTTTACTTTGTATACTTAAGTACATTTAAAACCAAATAATTTTTTACTTTTACTCAAGTGGTATTTTACTGGGTGACTTTCACTTTTACTTGAGTCATTTTCTTTTAAGGTATTTTTACTTTTACTCAAGAATGAAAATTGGGTACTTTTTCCTACATTGGTGGATACGGGCCCTGGTCTTTCCTCTCAGACTCTCTTTAATTCATCTGAATCAGGGCCTCACTGTAGAAGGTTAAGAAGATATCTGCTGTAAGGCGTCTATCTCCCCAGCCTTGTCCCAAGGCCTGCGACACACTAATCTACATAACATGAATAAGAATGAATGGAAATTAATGGGAGGACCAAGGCTAACGTTTGCGCCCTGTAATTAGGAAGAAGAGATGGTTGATGGGAAGGCTGACCTATGTGACGTTCAGGGTCAGGTGTGTGTGTGTGTGTGTGTTCATATGGATGCCTTTTGTCATTTAATGATCCTGTTGAACATTAGTCATATTAGGAACAGTTATAAATCATTAACATTACTTTTTAAACAGCCTGCACATACAACCTGAACATAAATGTACCCCTATTGGACATTCATATATGCAAATATATTATCTAATGTTAATTTATTTTTGACCATATGCATGTATGAACATAATGATTACTTTGAATGTCACTCTGAAAATCACGTAACCTCTGCCTGGCTGGGCTTTGGATAGACACCACTTATGAGTTGTCATAAACAGCTTATGAAGAAATCAAATCAAATTTTATTGGTCACATACACGTGTTTAGCAGATGTTATTGCGGGTGTAGCGAAATGCTTGTGTTTCTAGCTCTGAAACAAGCATTTCGCTACACCAACAATAACATCTGCAAAACACGTGTATATGACCAACACAATTTGATTTGATTTGTTTATTAAAAAATATATTTTTATTTGACCTTTATTTATTTGATTTGTTTATACGTTGTTTATGACAACTCATAAGCCATTTATGAAGCTTTTATAAGTGATATCTCTCCAAAGCCCAGCCAGTCAGAGGTTACGTGACTTTGAGTGACATGCAAAGTAATCCTTATGTTCATACATGCATATAGTCATATGAATATTACAATTAGATAATATATTTGCATATATGAATGTACATTTATGTTCAGGTTGTATGTTCAGGCTGTTTAAAAAGTCATGTTAATGATTTATAACTGTTCCTAATTTGACTAATGTTCAACAGGATCAGTGAACTGTCATAAAGGGCTTGTAAACTGTTATGAACTGTAATAACGCTTTATCTTTTGTATTTGTTATCTGACCCAGCTATTAGAGACAGTCAGATAGGTTATAGTTTTTCATAAAGACTTATACAGTAGGCTGTGATTTTCAATTTAGTCCACACTGTTGCAAAGATCTGTCCAGTGAAATTACCCTCTGCTGTCATTCCTACTTTCTGTTCGCCACTGTTTTGACACTGGTCTTTCTCACCCAGGCACACGGACGGACAGATGCAAACACACATGGACGGACAGGCGGATGTGTACACGCATGCACACTTATACACAAACACACATGGACGGACAGGCGGATGTGTACACGCATGCACACTTATACACAAACACACATGGACGGACAGGCGGATGTGTACACGCATGCACACTTATACACAAACACACATGGACGGACAGGCGGATGTGTACACGCATGCACACTTATACACAAACACACATGGACGGACAGGCGGATGTGTACACGCATGCACACTTATACACAAACACACTACTCTCTCCTTTGCCTGAGTGAACAGTAACCTCAACAGACACACAGACTCCATTAGTTTCCTCTTCTCGTTACATGACACACGCATGTTGCCGTCCGGGTAGAAGAGGAGACACAAGGAGTCCCACTACACGCTAGTCTACACACCAAGCCTCCCTCTCTCTCTCTCTCTCTCTCTCCCTCCCTCTCTCTCTCTCTCCCTCTCTCTCTCTTCCTCCACTCCACTTTACTGAGTATCAGTAACCTGTTAGGACTTTTAGTTGAGATGAAAACAACATGATCTGGGAAAATATTGAATAATCAATGCAGAGTAATTCTCTGTGATTATCCCAGTACGTGTGTAGGGCGGCTAAACGGAGTCGGGGCCTTGTAAACCATACACCTCTTTGCTCTGGCTGCTTTCTGAAGGGGAAAAAAATCCATAACCAGCAAATACAATCTAATTTCTGCCTGCCCTGCCAGTTTAAATAGGCGGTATTGAATTAAGCTGGTAAAAACAGAAATTGATCTTTCCGTCATCCATTTCTGTGCTGCCGCACCTCGCTCCGCCGCGCCCGTAATCACCACTGATCTCAGAGAGAAATTAACCCAGAGAGAGAGAGAGAGAGAGAGAGACCAGAGGGTTGGGGTGGGGTGGGGTGGGGTGGGGGGATTTGTGTGGTGATAAGGGCAAGACTATTGAGGAGTGAGGATTGTACCCACTCCTGAAAACACACACAAACACAGCCATCTCCCTCACAAAACACACGCCTCTCTCACTCTCTCTCTCACACACAGACAAACACACATAAGTACCCATAGCCATCTCTCTCACAAAACACACAGGCCCCTCTCTCTCTCTCCCACTCTCACTCTCTCTCTCCTTCTGCTCACCCAACCTAGAATTCCTTACAATCAAATGCCGGCCATATGATCTCCGAAAATAATTCTCGTCAGTTATCGTCACAGAGGTGTACACGCCCCCCCCCCCCCCACACACACCCACCGTTTCTCTCTATCGTCTTTCTCTCTTGTCTTTTTCACTCTGAGACACTCATTACCTCTGTGCTCGTCTCTGTTCCCAACAAACTGAGAAGAGATACACAGATCAATAAAAGTTTGTGAGTGCTTTTCTCTCTCTCTCTAATCTCTGACTCTCTCTTTCGCTCTGGCTCTTTACCCCTCTCTCTCTCACTCCCTTTCTCTTGCTCTTTACCTCTCTCTCCATTTCTCTCGCTTTTTAACTCTCTCTCACTCCCTTTTTCTCGCTTTTTACCTCTCTCACTCCCTTTCTCTCGCTCTTTACCTCACTCTCTCACTCCCTTTCTCTTTACCTCTCTCTCTCTCACTCCCTTTCTCTTGCTCTTTACCTCTCCCTCTCGTTCCCTTCTTTTCTGACTCTCACTGCCTCTCGTTCTTTCTCTCTGAGTTTTCTCTCTCTCCTTATTTGTCTGTTCAGCATATTTTTAAAACATTCAAATGCACGACCTGCTTATGCTTATGGCAGATAATGACCAGAAATCATGTGTGTAGAGAACGTGTGCACAGCTGTGTTAATGATTCCCAGTCATGCCGTAGAAAGCCATGTGATGTGTGTTTGGATGTGTCATCATGTGTATGGAGTGTATGGATGGCATTAAATACATTAATAAATGCTACACATCACAAACAGCCAGACCATGAATAAATAAGCTGTCATTCCTATTTCAATTAGGACTTTTCTCTTTGATTCAGCCTGTGTGTGTGTGTGTGTGTGTGTCCGTCCTCTGTCACAAACACATCTCAGCCACATCAAAATGGCTGTGGCCTGCAGCACCAACTGCCAACATAAATACACAGATACATTCTCACTCACAAGTCGCAACAACTAGCCATTGATGTGCTTTCATGGTCATCTCACTCTCCCTCTCTCTCACACTCTCCCTCTCTCTCTCTCACACTCTCCCTCTCTCTCTCACTCTCCCTCTCTCTCTCACTCTCCCTCTCACTCTCCCTCTCTCTCTCACTCTCCCTCTCACTCTCCCTCTCTCTCACACTCTCCCTCTCTCTCTCACTCTCCCTCTCTCTCACACTCTCCCTCTCTCTCTCACTCTCCCTCTCTCACACACTCTCCCTCTCTCTCACACTCTCCCTCTCTCTCTCACTCTCCCTCTCTCTCTCACTCTCCCTCTCTCTCACACTCTCCCTCTCTCTCTCACTCTCCCTCTCTCTCTCACTCTCTCTCTCTCACTCTCCCTCTCCCTCTCTCTCTCACTCTCCCTCTCTCTCTCACTATCCCTCTCTCTCTCACTCTCCCTCTCTCTCTCACACTCTCCCTCTCTCTCTCACTCTCCCTCTCTCTCTCACTCTCCCTCTCTCTCTCACTCACCCTCTCACGCTCCCTCTCTCACACTCTCCCTCTCTCTCTCACTCTCCCTCTCTCTCTCCCTCTCTCTCTCACTCTCCCTCTCTCTCTCTCACTCTCCCTCTCTCTCTCACTCTCCCTCTCTCTCACACTCTCCCTCTCTCTCTCACTCTCCCTCTCTCTCTCACTCTCCCTCTCTCTCTCACTCTCCCTCTCACGCTCCCTCTCTCACACTCTCCCTCTCTCTCTCACTCTCCCTCTCTCTCACACTCTCTCTCTCACTCTCTCTCTCACTCTCCCTCTCTCTCACACTCTCACTCTCCCTCTCACTCTCCCTCTCTCTCACACTCTCCCTCTCACTCTCCCTATCTCTCACACTCTCCCTCTCTCTCACACTCTCCCTCTCTCTCTCACTCTCCCTCTCTCTCACACTCTCCCTCTCTCTCACACTCTCCCTCTCTCTCTCACTCTCCCTCTCTCTCTCACTCTCCCTCTCTCTCACACTCTCCCTCTCTCTCACACTCTCCCACACTCTCCCTCTCTCTCACACTCTCCCTCTCTTTCACACTCTCCCTCTCTCTCACACTCTCCCTCTCTCTCTCACACTCTCCCTCTCTCTCTCACACTCTCCCTCTCTCTCTCAAACTCTCTCTCTCTCTCTCTCTCTCTCTCTCTCTCTCTCTCTCTCTCTCTCTCTCTCTCTCCACCATCAGCAGAAACTTCCCATTGTTAGTATAACCACTGTTTGGTTCAATTCCTTATCTGTGGGTTAGTTAATTAATACAAAAAATGTCCTTTAAGGGATAAATACAGTTTTATAACATGTAATAAATGTGAATTCAATGCTTGGATACTTATTTCTATCACAATTCAGAGTCTAGGTGATGTGGGTTAGGCGGAATCAGGTGCAGGACACAGAGATGAGTAATAATAGTAATTTTACTCAAAAATAATCTTCCAACAAGGAGAACGAAAATCCAGAATCACATAAACGAGACAACTGACAAGAATAAACACGCACAAAACCATGATGGCTCCGGAGGGTTAAATAGGGAAATAATTTAAACGTAATGGGAAAAAGAAATGTAGATCGGTGGAGGCTAGACGGTTCACCCGATATGGATGAAAATACTCTCAAATTAAAGCTGACAGTCTGCACTTGAATCTCGTAGTCATTGTATCATTTCAAATCCAAAGTGCTGGAGTACAGAGCCAAATGTGATGGCCACTCCAATACCTTGACTTTGTTGTCCTTAAGGCATTTTGCCACAACTTTGGAAGTATGCTTGGGGTCATTGTTCATTTGGAAGACCCATTTGCGACCAAGCTTTAACTTCTTGACTGATGTCTTGAGATGTTGCTTCAATATATCCACATAATTTTCCTCCGTCATTATGCCATCTATTTTGTGAAGTGCACCAGTCCCTCCTGCAGCAAAGCACCCCAACAACATGATGCTGTCACCCCTATGCTTCATAGTTGGGATGGTGTTATTGTCACGATTTCCGCCGAAGTTGGTCCCTCTCCTTGTTCGTTCGGCGGTCGAAGTCACCGACTTTCTAGCCATTGCTGATCCTCTTTTAATTTTCCTTTGGTTTTGTCTTGTCTTGTATCACACCTGGTTCCAATCCTATCAATTACATGTTGTGTATTTAACCCTCTGTTCCCCCTCATGTCCTTGTCGGTGATTGTTTGTTTGTAATCGTTGTGCAAGATATGTTCTGGTGTGCGACGGGTTTTGTACCTACTTGTATTATTTTGTATATTTTGGTTTTCTGAGTTTTTGAGCACTTATTAAACTGCTCCGTTTATACCAAGTTCGATCTCCTGCGCCTGACTTCCCTGCCACCAGCACACACCCCCTTACAGTTATTCAGCTTGCAAGCCTCCCTCTTTTTCATCCAAACATGATGATGGTCATTATGGCCAAACAGTTCTATTTTTGTTTCATCAGACCAGAGGTCATTTCTCCAAAAAGTACAATCTTTGTCCCCATGTGCAGTTGCAAACCATAATCTGGCTTTTTATGGCGGCGTTGGAGCAGTGGCTTCTTCCTTGCTGAGCGGCTTTTCAGGTTATGTCGGGATAGGACTCGTTTTACTGTGGATATAGATAATTTTGTACCTGTTTCCTTCAGCATCTTCAAGGTCCTTTGCTGTTGTTCTGGAATTGATTTGCACTTTTCGCACCAAAGTACGTTCATCTCTAGGAGACAGAACGCATCTCCTGCCTGAGCGGTATGACGGCTGCTTGGTCCCATGGTGTTTATACTTGCATACTATTGTTTGTACAGATGAACGTGGTACCTTCAGGCATTTGGAAATTGCTCCCAAGGATGAACCAGACTTGTGGAGGTCTACAATTTTTTTTCTGAGGTCTTGGCTGATTTCTTTTGATTTTCCCATGATGTCAAGCAAAGAGGCACTGCGTTTGAAGGTAGGCCTTGAAATACATCCACAGGTACACCTCCAATTGACTCAAATTATGTCAATTAGCCTATCAAAAACTTCTAAAGCCATGACATAATTTTCTGGAATTTCCAAGTTGTTTAAAGGCACAATCAACTTAGTGTATGTAAACTTCTGACCCACTGGAATTGTGATACAGTGAATTATAAGTGAAATAATCTGTCTGTAAACAATTGTTGGAAAAATTACTTGTGTAATGCACGAAATAGATGTCCTAACCGACTTGCCAAAACTATAGTTTGTTAACAAGAAATGTGTGGAGTGGTGGAAAAACGAGTTTTAATGACTACAACCTAAGTGTATGTAAACTTCCAACTTCAAAGATATATATTCTTTTACAAATGTTAGAACTTTTCTTCCACTTTGACATTACAGAGTATTTTGTGTAGATAATTGCCAAAAAATGACAATGAAATCCCTTTTATTCCCCCTTGTAACACAACAACATTTAGAAAAAATCAAGGGGTGTGAATATTTTCTAAAGGCTCTGTATAATAAACAGAGTAGCATCAGCGTATATGATGATTGTATGTGACTGGGTGTGTAGAGTCAGTATGAATGTCTACCCCATGTGTGTGTAAGCAAATTAAATGAGTATGTGTGTTGGAGTGTCAGTGTGCGTGCGTGTGTAGTGTTCTGTGAGTGTGCATAGAGACAGTGCAATTTTAAAAATAATAATACAAGTGTCAACAGATAGTTAGATAGCTATATAGCAACAGATAGTCCATGTAGGCATTTAGTTAGCTATATAGCAGTCTTATGGCTTGGGGATAGAAGCTGTTCAGGGTCCTGTTGGTGTCAGACCACTTGCCGTGTGGAAGCAGAGAGAACAGTCTATGGCTTGGGTGGCTGGAGTCTTTAATGATTTTCCGAGCCTTCCTTTCACACCGCCTGATATAGAGGTTCTGGATGGCAGTGAGCTCAGCCCCAGTGATGTACTGGGTTGTCCACACCACCCTCTGCAGCGCTGTGCGATCGAGGGCAGTGCTATTGCTTTTGAGGATTTACATTCAATTGCTAAACCTTATCACTGTGAGGGTGTGTGTGGACCATTTTAAGTACTTAGTAATTTGGACACAGAGGAACTTGATGCTCTCGACCCGCTCCACTGCAACCCCATCGATGTGGACGGAGGCGTGCTCGCCCTCCCCGTTTCCTGTATTCGGCGATCACCTCTTTGGACTTTTTATATTAAAACATACAATCTACCTGCAGTGAAGCTGCTCAACATTTACATTGCATTCATTAATCTCCCATCCAGAGCGACCACAGAAGCAACCAGGGTCAACGCCCTCCCCAAGGGCATGTCAACAGATCTCCCACAAGGTCAAAACTGGTATCCGAACCAGCGACCTATGGTCTTACTAACATTGAGGGAGAGGTTGTTGTCCTGGCACCACACTGACAGGGCACTGGCCTCCTCCCTGTAGGCTGTCTCATCGTCACCGGTGATCAGGCCTACCACCGTGTCATTAGAAAACATGGTGTTGGAGTTGTGCATGGCAATGCAGTCGTGGATGAACAGCACATACAGGAGAGGACTAAGTACACACCCCGGTGGGGCCTCTGTGTTGAGGGTCAGCGTGGCAGAGGGGATGTTGTCTAAACTCAACGCCTGCGGTCGGCCAGTCAGGAAGTCCAGGATCCATTTGCAGAGGGAGGTGTTCAGTTCCAGGGTTCTAAGTTTGGTGATGAGCATGAAGGGGACAAAGGCGTTGAACACTGAGCTGTAGTCAACGAACAGCATTCTCACATAGGTTTTCCTCTTATGTAGGTGAGGGCAGGTGTGGGGTGGAATTTAGATTGAGTAGTCTATGGATCTGTTGGGGCAGTATGCAAATTGGAGTGGGTCTAGGGTGTCTAGGATGACAGAGTTGATGTGTTTCATAACCAGCCTTTCAAAGCACTTGCTACAGGGTGGTAGCCATTGTCACATGAAGCCTTAGAGGTCTTGGGAACAGGAATGATGGTGGTCAGCTTAAGACATGAGGATTACAGACTGGGACAAGGGAGGTTGAAAATGACCGTAAATATGCCTACCAGCTGTTCTGCGCATGCTCTGAGCATGCGTCCTGGAATACCGTCCAGCCTCTTGGCCTTGCGCGGTTCGGCCTCGGAGAGCGAGATTACCCAGTCCTCTGGGTCGGTGGGGCCTCTCACGCACAGCAAGGTGTTGTTTATAGGGACTCCAGAGAGAGAGAGAGAGAGAGAGCAAGTGAGGGAATGAGAGAAAGAAATGCAGCAAATATGCAGCTTTTTCCCTGACACAATTTTACAACCAATGTCTCTGCAACTCTGAGGCTCTGTCTTTGGCAAAACTGATACTGAAGTCTCACTGACAGACAGACAGACAGACAGACAGACAGACAGACAGACAGACAGACAGACAGACAGACAGACAGACAGACAGACAGACAGACAGACAGACAGACAGACAGACAGACAGACAGTCAGTAACTCCATCTCTTTCTCTCCAACAAACAAGCTCTCTTATTATCACCACAGAGATTAATTCATCACCATGGCGACTCCCTGACTTTTAAAAATGTATTTATTGCTTTGCAGAAAATTGCCTAAATCTGATGAAAATGTGCACACACTCAATCTTCCGTGCTGTGCATACCGCATTCGCCCGCCCGTCATCCGGGAGTCATCAGAGCAACATCAATTAGAGAAAATGTGCGGCGAAGGCCTCATTTATAACAAAAAAAATAATCACGAAATATCGGCCGCAGGGGGAAGTCTTCAACACAATTTGGCTGTGCCACAGATCCCTCATTCTCCCCTCGCCTGTCACTCGCCCTACCTGTTCCACGTATATCTGGGAGCTATCATTACGCTAATTAGCAGGTAATCAATGTTTAATTAAAACTTGGTTGTTAATTAAACTGACTGGTGGCAGAGGATTAGATTGCACAAACTTTGTTTGGGGGGGGGCGACTTCCCGACATTAAACGGGGGTGCTATGGAGACAGAAGGGGAATGGGAGTGAGTCACAAAAGCCAAACTGTAACTTTGGGGAAAGAGTTAGTGTAACTTTTTAGAATAGGTATATCTCCTTAAGTAGGTGGTGTTGTAATCACTTCTTAGTTGCTTTGCAACTTTAATGATACTGATGAAGGATGATGAATTACTTTCATATAGGCTCGTTCATCATTTAGGTCTCAAAGCACTTCACGTTGTTTTTATGACTGACAACCACCTGGGTGTTGGTGATGCACAGCAGCCATTTTGTGCTAGAAGACTCAGTACACATCAGCTACAACATCTGGAAGGAAGGTGGAAGATAGGCAGTAACTGTTTTTTAGAGCAAACACATTCAGAATATATTTTGTGATTCAGGACTCTATTCAACTTCAACCAGTGTCCATATGCATTTATGTTACTGATAAGATGGAGGGCCCAGCAGTCTATTTAAACCTCTACAGGATCGGTGGGTCTCCCATGGGACGATTGAGCTAACGTAGGCTAATTTGATTAGCATGAGGTTGTAAGTAAACAAGAACATTTCCCAGGACATAGACATATCTGATATTGGCAGAAGGCTTAAATTCTGGTTAAGTTGGTTGTGGAGAAGCAACAGTTGAGACTGAGGTGCAGGTGCACAAATAGGTGGTATTCATTGAGAGTGCAGGTGGAGAAGACTGAATTCAGAGGATGTATATATTAACATATATACAAATGATGAAACATTACTTGAGAAAAAATACTTAATAATTTTTAGAGGACAAAAATAATATATTTTAAACTTTGCCAATGTGATAAGGTGCGTCTCGGTGAGAGGTGTAGGAGTCAGGCGCAGGAGAGCAGGGATTACTGAGAAGCGTGTTTAATATAATAATTATATATACATAGTCCACCAATACAAAATTGGCACAGATCTGTCTATATAAGGTCCCACAGTTCACAGTGCAGATCAGAGCAAAAACCAAGCCATGAGGTCGAAGGAATTGTCCGTAGAGCTCAGAGACAGGATACTGTCGAGGCACAGATCTGTCTATATAAGGTCCCACAGATCACAGTGCCTAAATAGTGAAAACAATACAGAAACTCGTGCCAAACGCACAGAGGAACAAACTCAGTTCCGAAAATAAACTACACGTGCGTAATAACGAGAACAAGAAACATCAACGACAAACGAGCGCAAAATACCCACAAGCTTAATCCCGCACGAAATAAGGCAGGTAACAGGTGCCCAATATACACACAGAAATAAACGCAATTGAAACCAGGTGTGAAAAGGAACACAGACAAAACAACCAGAAAAGGAAAAAGGGATCGGTGGCGGCTAGTAAACCGGCGACGCCGAGCGCCGAGCGCCGCCCGAACAGGGAGAGGAGTTACCTTCGGTAGAAGTCGTGACAGCCAATGTCAATAACCCGACTCGGATTTGACATAATAATGTCCAATACTTCACACGTTGCTGAAAACAAAGACACAATATGCATTAACATTAGCATTTACAATAAACTTTCATAACAAAACCGAAACGGAAGAAACCAATTAACAAAAGGTGCTCGCTCACCTAGGAAGCCAGGTCACTGTGGTGGTACTGTATGTACACATCGAAGTAGTACCAGATAGTGTCTCTTTGGCTTGTAACCATAGCGGAACCCTTTTTGGTGCTACATAGAACCCTTTTTTGAATGTCCAATAAAGAGCCATTCTCATACGGTTCTAAATGGAACATGTATGGTGCTATAAAGAACCCTATCCTAAGTTTCAATAAAGGACTATGACTATGTTAAAAACTCTATGACTATGTTAAGTAACCGCTCTGCAATGGTCTTGACATGTAACCAATGCTCCTCACAGTTCGCCATCAAACGGGGAACTCGTTAAGGCTGTCCAGCGTCCAGCCTCCTATTTTCCCTATCAATGGAGCCTTTAGTTAAAAAAATATGTAAATCCCAAGAAATAGGGCACATATCAGTTAATGACATGGATCACCAAATCTCATTATATGCAGATGACATACTATTGTACCTTGACAATGTATCACAATCCTTCCCTAATGTAGAATCGAAGATACACTACATGACCAAAAGTGTGTGGACACCTGCTCGTCAAAAATTTCATTCCAAAATCATGGGCATCAAGATGGATTTGGTCCCCCCTTTGGTGCAATAACAGCCTCCACTCTTCTGGGAAGGCTTTCCACTAGATGTTGGAACATTGCAGCGGGGATTTGCTTCTATTCATCAACAAGAGCATTAGTGAGGTCGGGCACTGATGTTGGGCGATTAGGCCAGCGTTCCAATTCATCCCGAAGGTGTTCGATGGGGTTGAGGTCAGCGCCAGTCAAGTTCTTTCACATTGATCTCAAACAATTTCTGTATGGATATCGGTTTGTGCACGGGGGCATTGTCATGCTGAAACAGGAAAGGGCCTTCCATAAACTGTTGCCACAAAGTTGGAAGCACAGAATCGGTTAGAATTTCATTGAAATACTGTAGCGTTAAGATTTCCGTTCACTGGAAGTAAGGGGCCTAGCCCGAACCATACCATGAAAAACAGCCCCAGACCATTATTCCTCTTCCCCCAAACTTTAAAGCTGGCACTATGCATTTGGTCAGGTAGCGTTCACAATAACAGCACTTACAGTTGATAGGGGCAGCTTTAGCAGGGCAGAAATTTGACGAACTGACTTGTTGGAAAGGTGGCATCCTATGACAGTGACACGTTGAAAGTCACTGAGCTCTTCAGTAAGGCCATTTTACTGCCATTGTTTGTCTATGGAGATTGCATGGCAGTGAGCTCGATTTTATAAACTTGTCAGCAATGAATGTGGCTGAAATAGCCGAATCCACTAATTTGAAGTTGTGTCCACATACTTTTGAATATATAATGTGCCAATTGTGACCCATTTTAATACCTGGGCAATGATATTTTTCCCTCTAGATAAAATTATTTTGAAGAACCGCAAACAAGTCACATCTGCAATTACAGCAGATCTCAACAGATGCTTTAATCTAACATTAACTTTATCAGGTCAAAATGAATGTCTTGCCTAGACTCAATTTCTTTGTTAGCACGCTTCCATTGCCCACCCCATTACAGTACTGGGAAAAGATTCAAAGATCAGTCTTGAATTTTATATGGAAAGGGAAACTGTGAAAATGACTACATTCCAGCAACCCAAAGGTTTTGGGGTCTATGTTTAACCAACTTGAAGATATTTGCTTTGTCTCTAGAGCTCCCCCCATTAGGAAGTGGTTTATCAAGATAAATGTCTTCCTTGGTTGGAAACAGAGGAACACATAGTGTTACCAATTACATTGAAATATGTACTATTTTCCAGTGGTGTAAAGTACTTAAGTAAAAATACTTGAAAGTACTACTTAAGTAGTTTTTTTAGGTATCTGTACCTTACTTTACTATTGATATTTTTGACTACTTTTACTTTTACTTCACTACATTCCTTAAGAAAATATTGTACTTTTTACTCCTTACATTTTCCTTGACAACCAAAAGTACTTATTACATTTTGAATGCTTAGCAGGACAGGAAAATAGTCAAATTCCCTACTGCCTCTGATCTGGTGGACTCACTAAACACAAATACTTTGGTTGTAAATGATGTCTGAGTGTTGGAGTGTGCCCCTGGCTTTCCATAAAACAAGAAAATGGTGACATCTGGTTTGCTTAATATAAGGAATTTGAAATTATATATACTTTTACTTTTGATACTTAAATATATATTAAACCAAAAACGTTTAGACTTTTACTCAAGTAGAATTTTACTCGATGACTTTTACTATTACTTGAGTCATTTTCTAGTAAGGTATCTTTACTTTTACTCAAGTATGACAGTTGGGTACTTTTTCCACCATTGTTATTTTCTGCCTTATCTCGTAAGTTTTGCCGTACTCAGTTTGGACCGATCATTGCCCACTCAAAACAGACCTGGCAACAAATCGAAAAACGGGGTTATTGGGAAGTGCAATGCCATATCCAAACACCACTATTTAGAAATAATTCCACCTTAGGAGGGAAACCTATTATTTTTTAAACGACGGTTTAAAAAGGAATTCATAAACATTCAGAAATAATGAATGATGAAGGTTTATTATCCTTTCATGACCTAAAAAAAATATATAATTTACCTGGTTCGTCATAATTTTTGTTAAAAAAAAATTGCAGTTAAGAACCGCTATGCGCCCAAGCAGGTATATCTCACTGGTCATCCCCAAAGCCAACACCTACTTTGGCCTCCTTTCCTTCCAGTTCTCTGCTGCCAATGAATGGAACAAATTGCAAAAATCACTGAAGTTGGAGACTTATCTCCCTCACTAACTTTAAGTGTCAGCTGTCAGAGCAGCTTATCGATCGCTGCAGCTGTACACAGCCCATCTGTAAATAGCCCATCCAACCAACTATCTACCTCATCCCTATATTTGTTTTTGTTTTTCTGCTCTTTTGCACACCAGTATTTCTACTTGCACATCCTCATCTGCACATATGTCACTCCAGTGTAAATTTCTAAATTGTAATTAGTTCACCACTATGGCCTATTTATTGCCTTACCTCCTTACTTCATTTGCACACACTGTATACTGATTTTTCTATTGTGTTATTGACTGTACGTTTGTTTATCCCATGTGTAACTCTGTGTTGTTGTTTTTGTCGCACTGCTTTGTTTTATCTTGGCCAGGTCGCAGTTGTAAATGAGAACTTGTTCTCAACTGGCCTACCTGGTTAAATAAAGGTGAAATTTAAAAAATGATAAAAAAAATATGCACACTTATGAAGACTCATGGAGTCAACCACTCCCAGTTTTTAGGTAGCCAGAACGCAAGGAGGTTTTGTATCCAATCAATGTAAAAAACTACTAGAAGCCCTCTGAAATTGTGAAAATTATGATAATGCCCATTTAGTGTAAGAGCTGTATGAAAAGGTCCTGAAATTTCAGGCTGTTATGGTGGAATGGAGTTTTGGCCTTCGACAGTGACATCACCAGGCGGTAAATTAGTTAACAGACCTGTAAGAAAGAGAGTTCCAATCCTCTCTGCAAAAAACAGCACAATTTTAGTTGTCTCCTCCCAACTCAGACCACTCCCAGACAGTCCTAGCTAAATTCTTGCGGCGAGAAAATGCTCTTTGCTAAGAAGCAATTTCTTTTTTTTTTTTACAATTTAAATTAAAAAGAATCACAGTAAGGTACTTGATTGTTATATAGGAACATTTGATATTGAGATAAAAACTGCTTCATTGGACCTTTATTAAACAAAGGTTAGCGATGTGTTGGCAAAAATGTATAAACAAGTCAAGAAAGCTAACCAGCAGCCAGAAGCACTTGCTTTTTCAAAGCCTACAGTATGTTAGATACTCCAGTGAGATGAATTGGCTCCAATGACTGTAATTTGCTCAATATTAAGAGATGAAAAATACATAAATAGTAAGAAGATATGTTGCCTTGATTACAGCTTTGCACACTCATGGCATTCTCTCAACCAGCTTCACCTGGAATGCTTTTCTACAGTCTTGAAGGAGTTCCCACATATACTGAGCACTTGTTGGCTGCATTTCCTTCACTCTGCAGTCCAACTCATCCCAAACCATCTCAATTGGGTTGATGTCGGGTGATTGTGGAGGCCAGGTCATCTGATGCAGCACTCCATCACTCTCCTTCTTGGCCAAATAGCCCTTACACAGCCTGGTGGTGTGTTGGGTCATTGTCCTGTTGAAAAATAAATTATAATCCCACTACGCACAAACCAGATGGGATGGAGTATCGCTGCAGATTGCTGTGGTAGCCATGCTGGTTAAGTGTGCCTTGAGTTCTAAATAAATCACTGACAGTGTCACCAGCAAAGCACCCACACACCATCACACCTCCTCCTCCATGCTTATTGGTGGGAACCACACAAGTGGAGATCATCCATTTACCTACTCTGCGTCTCACAAAGACACAGCGGTTGAACCAAAAATCTCAAATTTGGACTCATCAGACCAAAGGACAGATTTCCACCAGTCTAATGTCCATTGCTCGTGTTTCTTGGCCCAAGCAAGTTTCTTCTTAATATTGGTGGCCTTTAGTGGTGGATTCTTTGCAGCAATTCGACCATGAAGGCCTGTTTCACGCAGTCTCCTCTGAACAGTTGATGTTGAGATGTGTCTGTTACTTGAACTTTGTGAAGCATTTATTTGGGCTGCAATCTGAGGTACAGTTAACTATAATGAACAGATCATCTCCAGCAGAGGTAACTCTGGGTCTTCCTTTCCTGTGGCGGTCCTCATGACAGCCAGTTTCATCATACCGCTTGATGGTTTTTGCGACTGTACTTGAAGAAACTTTAAAGGTTCTCGACATTTTCCGGATTGACTGATCTTCATGTTTTAAAGTAATGATGGACTGTCGTTTCTCTTTCCTCATTTGAGCTGTTCTTGCCATAATATGGACTTGGTCTTTTACCAAATAGGGCTATCTTCTGTACACCACCCCTACCTTGTCATAGCACAACTGATTGGGTCAAACTCATTAAGAAGGAAAGGAATTCCACAAATTAACTTTTAACAAGGCACATCTGTTAAATGAAATGCTTTCCAGGTGACTACCTCATGAAAATGCCAAGAGTGTGCAAAGCTGTCAAGGCAACGGGTGGCTACTTTGAAGAATCTCAAATATAAAATATATTTTCATTTGTTTAACACTTTTTGAGATATATATATATATATATAGTATATATTTTGTTTCTTCAGAATTTTGGAATCTCTCTCACGACCCAATTTTCCTTTGCTTATTACATGATTCTATATGTGTTATTTTATAGTTGTGATCTCTTCACTATTATTCTACAATTTAGAAAATAGTAAAAATAAAGAAAAACCCGTGAATGAGTGGGTTGTCCAAACTTTTGACAGGTAGTCTATATATATACAGTTGAAGTTGGAAGTTTACATAAACTTAGGTTGGAGTCATTAAAACTCATTTTTCAACCACTCCACACATTTCTTGTTAACAAACTATAGTTTTGGCAAGTCGGTTAGGAAATCTACTTTGTGCATGTGGGTCAGAAGTTTAAATATACTAAGTTGACTGTGCCTTTAAACAGCTCGGAAAATTACAGAAAATGATGGCATGGCTTTAGAAGCTTCTGATAGTCTAATTGACATCATTTGAGTCAATTGGAGGTGTACCTGTGGATGTATTTCAAGGCCTACCTTCAAACTGAGTGCCTCTTTGCTTGACATCATAGGAAAATCAAAAGAAATCAGCCAAGACCTCAGAAAAAAATGTGTAGACCTCCACAAGTTTGGTTCATCCTTGGGAGCAATTTCCAAATGCATGAAGGTACCACTTTCATCTGTACAAACAATAGTACGCATGTATAAACACCATGGGAGCACGCAGCCGCCATACCGCTCAGGAAGGAGACACGGTCTGTCTCCTAGAGATGAACGTACTTTGGTGTGAAAAGTGCTAATCAATCCCAGAACAACAGCAAAGGACCCTGTGAAGATGCTGGAGGAAACAGGTACAAAAGTATCTTTATCCACAGTAAAACGAGTCCTATATCGACATAACCTGAAAGGCCGCTCAGCAAGGAAGAAGCCACTGCTCCAAAACCGCCATAAAAAAGCCAGAGTACGGTTTGCAACTGCACATGGCGACAAAGATCGTACTTTTTGGAGAAATGTCCTCTGGTCTGATGAAACAAAAATAAAACTGTTTGGCCATAATGACCATCATTATGTTTGGAGGAAAAAGGGGGAGGCTTGCAAGCTGAAGAACACCATCCCAACCGTGAAGCACGGAGGTGGCAGCATCATGTTGTGTGGGTGCTTTGCTGCAGGAGGGACTGGTGCACTTCACAAAATAGTTGATATCACGAGGAGGAAAATTATGTGGATATATTGAAGCAACATCTCAAGACATCAGTCAGGAAGTTAAAGAGTGGTCGCAAATGGGTCTTCCAAATGGACAATGACCCCAAGCATACTTACAAAATTGTGGCAAAATGGCTTAAGGACAACAAAGTCAAGGTATTGGAGTGGCCATCACAAAGCCCTGACCTCAATCCTATAGAAAATTTGTGGGCAGAACTGAAAAAGCGTGTGTGAGCAAGGAGGCTTACAACCTGACTCAGTTACACCAGCTCTGTCAGGAGGAATGGGCCAAAATTCACCCAACTTATTCTGGGAAGCTTGTGGAAGGCTACCCGAAACGTTTGACTCAAGTTAAACAATTTACAGGAAATGCTACCAAATACTAATTGAGTGTATCTAAACTTCTGACCCACTGGGAATGTGATGAAAGAAATAAAAGCTGAAGTAAATCATTCTCTCAACTATTATTCTGACATTTCACATTCATAAAGTAAAGTGGTGATCCTAACTGACCTAAGACAGGGAATTTTTACTAGGATTAAATTGTGAAACTGAGTTTAAATGTATTTGGCCAAGGTGTATGTAACCCTCTGACTTCAACTGTATATGCAGTACCAGTCAAAGGTTTGGACACACCTACTCATTCCAGGATTTTTCTTTATTTTTACCATTTTCTACATTGTAGAATAATAGTGAAGACATCAAAACTATAAAATAACACATATGTAATAACCAAAATAGTGTTAAACATATTTGAGATTCTTTAAAGTAGCCAACCTTTGCCTAGATGACAGCTTTGCACACTCTTGGCATTCTCACTGAACGGTTGAACAAAAAGAGATGTTCACAAACCGCGCCTTAAAATATTTGAATGAGACGCCGTCTCCTACGTTTTAATTATCACTTAAAGAGCAAAGGTCATTTAGCAAGCAATGTTGTATCGTACTAAAAATAGCATAGTTTATTTAGGAAGCTAGTTTAATGGGACTTGCGCAGGAAGAAATGGCAGCAGTTTTACGGGCGCCCAACCAATTGTGCTATTTTGAGTTTTTATTTAGCTTTATTTGTAACTTATTTTGTACATAATGTTTCATCAACCGTATCTTACGGCAAAAAAAAGAGCTTCTGGATACAGGACAGCAATCACTCACCTCGGATTAGACAAAGATTTTTTCTTCAACAAGCAGGACGCACAGGACATTCTCCGAACACCCGACAAGGCCGACATCCCAGTTATTTGCAAGAGGAAGAGACGCAGGTACAGAGGACACAGAGCGGGGTGCCTCATAAGGATCCGCAGAAGGCGAGTGGGAAAGCTGCCGTTACCGTCAATATTACTCGCCAACGTGCAATCATTGGACAATAAATTAGACGAGGTACGATCATGAATATCCTACTAATGGGACATCAAAAACTGTAATATCCTATGTTTCACGGAATCGTGGCTGAATGATGACATGGATATTCAGCTAGCGGGATATACGCTGCACCGGCAAGATAAAACAGCACTCGTCGTAAGACGAGGGGGGGCAGGCTGTGCATATTTGTAAACAACAGTTGGTGCACGAAATCTAAGGAGGTCTCTAGATTTTCTTCGCCTGAAGTAGAGTATCTTGTGATAAATTGCAGGCCACACTACTTGCCTAGAGTTTTCAGCTGTACTTTTCGTGGACGTTTATTTACAACCACAGACAGATGCTGGCACTAAGACCGCACTCAGTCAGCTGTATAAGGAAGTAATCAAACAGGAAACCACTCACCCAGAGGCGGTGCTCCTAGTGGCTGGAGACTTTAATGCAGGGAAACTTATATCAGTTATACCTCATTTTTATCAACATGTCAAATGTGCAACCAGAGGAAAACAATTCTAGATCACCTGTACTCCACACACACAGATGCGTACAAACTCTCCCTCGCCCTCCATTTGGTAAATCCGACCACAACTCTATCCTCCTGATTCCTGCTTACAAGCAAAAATTAAAGCAGGAAGCACTAGTGACTCGGTATATAAAAAGTGGTAAGATGAAGCAGATGCTAAACTACAGGACTGTTTTGCCATCACAGACTGAAACAGGCTATGTTGGATGGGACTATCATTAGCATAGTTCATTTAGCAAGCAATGTTTGTACCAAACAACCAGCCCGTTTGTGTGGGGAGAAATGGATGTGATGGCTCACAGGCAGATAGATCTTCACAGTTCTGCGTTTAAGTAAACATTTTTCAAGACATTATTTTGTCACATGAATAGACCTACAAGCATGCCTTCTTACAGCACAATAACAATATTATTTTCCAAATTGGTTAAGAGATTTGATTAAATATCTTGCCCTATTCTCTCTTTATTCCTGGCAGAACAGATTAGTGCCTGTGCTGTGACTAGCCAGCAGCACAGCAGCACAGCAGCACAGACACACCAACACGGGAGGCAGCTTGGGCCAAATTAGGTATTTGTATATCCTCTTCTGTCCCTTGCTGTGGAGTAAATTGAGGGCTGCTGTGTGTGTGTCTTGCCTGTGTGCATGCATGTGTGTGTTATGTGTGTGTGTGCCTGTGTGTTGCGTGCCTGTGTGTGTGTGTGTGTGTGTGCTGCGTGCCTGTGTGTGCTCGCAGGCAACAAACTCCCCCTCATGACCGTGCCAAACCAGCATATTTACACCCAACCCCAACTAGCTAATTGGAACCGGTGAATAAGGAGACTTGGTAATAAGAAAAATATCCCTTTTTATTGCACTTGGGTATTAAGAATGACCTTTTGAGAATGACAGGGAAGTGTTTTCAGCTGTGGGGTGAAAGAGAGAGAGCTAGTCCGCACAATCCAGACCAGAACAAACCCACAAAACAAGACCCAGAGGGCCGAAGGTGGAGATGGACGGCTGTCTGAGAGAGCTGGCTGCTCTATGGACTGAGGTGAGAGAACTTAAAGATACACACGGCACTGAAGGACGAGGTCAGAAAGCTGAGAAATGTCAGAGAGCAGGACACTCCCCCAGACAAGCCAGCAGAACAGCCCACCTCAGACCCGGACCACAACCTCAACACCACAATGGGACAGACAACACAGGATCCCCCAACCCAACAGACCCCACCCCCTCCCAACAGCCCTCCTGACAACCCCCCCCCCCCCCCCCCCCCCCATCCACTGAGGACATACAAAAGCCAGAGATTGTGCTCCTCATTGACTCAATTGGCAAATACATTCAAGACAGAAAAGGGGTTAAACTCTGGTGCCCAAACACTAGGCCCTGGAGCTGTTGTCAGAGGACAGACTAGTGTCCCCCCCCCTTCCCCCAAGCCACATCATAATTCACACGGGCACAGACAACCTGAGGGCCCAAGCAGGAAAGGGTGGCAACAGCACTCAAGGGAGTGATTGAAAAAGCTTCTTCCACTTTCCCCAACACAGAAATCAAATCAAATCACATCAAATCAAATCTAATTTTATTGGTCACATACACATGATTAGCAGATGTTAATACGAGTGTAGCGAAATGATTGTGCTTCTAGGTCCGATAATGCAGTAATATCTAACAAGTAATCTAACAATTTCCCAACAACTACCTAATACACACAAATCTAAAGGTGTGAATGAGAATATGTACATATAAATATATGGATGAGCGACGGCCGTGCGGTATAGGCAAGGTGCAATACAGTATATACATATGATATGAGTAATGTAAGATATGTAAGCATTATTAAAATGCCATTATTTAAAGTGGCATTGTTTAAAGTGACTAGTGATCAATTTATTAAAGTGGCCAGTGATTGGGTCTCAATGTAGGCAGCACCCTCTCTGAGTTGATGATTGCTGTTTAGCAGTCTGATGGCCTTGAGATAGAAGCTGTTTTTCAGTCTCTCGGTCCCAGCTTTGATGCACCTGTACTGACCTCGCCTTCTGGATGGTAGCGGTGTGAACAGGCAGTGGGTCGGGTGGTTGTTGTCCTTGATGATGTTTTTGGCCTTCCTGTGACATCGGGTGCTGTAGATGTCATGGAGAGCAGGTAGTTTGCCCCCGGTGATGCGTTGTATAGACCGCACCACCCTCTGGAGAGCCTTGCGGATGAGGGCGGTGCAGTTGTCGTACCAGGCTGTGATACACCCTGACAGGATGCTCTCGATTGTGTATCTGTAAAGGTTTGTCAGGGTTTTGGGTGACAAGCCAAATGTCTTCAGCCTCCTGAGGTTGAAGAGATGCTGTTGCGCCTTCTTCACCACACTGTTTCTTTGGGTGGACCATTTCAGTTTGTCTGTGATGTGTACGCTGAGGAACTTAACTTTCCACCTTCTCCACTGCTGTTCCTTCGATGTGGATAGTGGGGTGCTCCCTCTGCTGTTTCCTGAAGTCCAAAATCATCTCCTTTGTTTTGTTGATGTTGAGTGAGAGGTTGTTTTCCTGACACCACACTCCAAGTGCCCTCACCTCCTCCCTGTAGACTGTCTCGTCGTTGTTGGTAATCAAGCCCACTACTGTTGTGTTGTCTGCAAACTTGATGATTGAGTTGGAGGCGTGCATGGCCACGCAGTCATAGGTGAACAGGGAGTACAGGAGGGGGCTGAGCACTCATCCTTGTGGGGGCCCAGTGTTGAGGGTCAGTGAAGTGGTGATGTTGTTTCCTACCTCCAGGACCCATTTGCACAGGGTGGGATTGAGAACCAGGGCCTCAAGCTTGATGATGAGCTTGGAGGGTACAATGGTGTTGAATGTTGAGCTATAGTCAATGAACAGCATTCTTACATAGGTATTCCTCTTGTCCAGATGGGATTGTGCAGTGTGATGGCGATTGTATCGTCTGTGGACCTGTTGGGGAAGGTATGCAAACTGAAGTGGGTCTAGGGTGGCCGGTAAGGTGGAGGTGATATGATCCTTGACTAGTCTCTCAAAGCACTTCATGATGACAGAAGTGAGTGCTACGGGGTGGTAGTCATTTAGTTCAGTTATCTTTGCCTTCTTGGGTACAGGAACAATGGTGGACATCTTGAAGCATGTGAGGACAGCAGACTGGGATAGAAGGCGATTGAATATGTCCGTAAACACACCAGCCAGCTGGTCTGCCCATGCTCTGAGGACTCTGCTAAGGATGTCGTCTGGGCCAGCAGCCTTGCGAGGGTTGACACGTTTAAATGTTTTGCTCACGTCGGCCACGGAGAAGGAGAGGGTGGGGCGCTGTCCTTGTTAGTGGGCCGCGACGGTGGCACTGTATTATCCTCAAAGCAGGCAAAGAAGGTGTTTAGTTTGTCTGGAAGCGTGACGTCGGTGTACGTGACGTTACCGGTTTTCTTATTGTAGCCCATGATTTCCTGTTGTCTCGTGTCTGAGCCGTTGAATTCCACTTTGTCCCTGTACCGACATTTTGCTTGTTTGATTGCCTTGCGGAGGGAATAACTACACTGTTTATATTCAGTCATATTCCCAGGCCTCGAGAGAACCCATGCCAAGAGGACCTACAGCCAGACCACAGCATCACCAGCCACACCCCAACCAGTTATGACCACCCCAAGAAAACATTGGCCACACCCTATATAGGCCCCTCCATATCAGACCTAGGCTCCTTCTGCCCACCCTATGTGCCCAACCCCTGCGGAGGTACAGGATCTCCGGGAGGTGTTCAATAAGGTCCGGACCACTTCGCTTCCGCCGCACTTGACTGCGGGATTGACCTTCTCCCAGGCACCACTCCACCCCAGGGACTGTACTCTCTGTCGGTCCGGAGACCAAAGCTATGGAGACCTACATTGAGGATTCATCCGTCCTTCTGCCTCCCCTGCCGGCGCAGGGTTCTTCTTTGTGGAGAAGAAGGACAAAATCCTGCGCTCGTGAATTGACTACTGGGGTCTCAACGACATCACGGTGAAGAACCGCTACCCACTACCACTCATCTCCTTGGCCTTTGAGCTGCACCAGGGGGCCACCGTGTTCTTCAAACTGGACCTACGAAACGCCTACCACCTGGTGGGGATACGGGAAGGGGATGAGTGGAAGACTGCCTTCAACACAGCCAGCGGTCACTACAAGTATCTGGTCATGCCATTTGGCCTTACCAACGCCCCTGCTTGTTCCAGGCTCTGGTTAATGATGTTCTCCGCAACATGTTGAACCGGTTCGTCTTCGTCTACCTCGATGACATCCTCGTCTTCTCCCACTCCGCCCAAGAACACGTGCTTCATGTTCGACAGGTTCTCCAACACCTCCTGGAGAACCAGCTCTTTGTAAAAGCAGAGAAGTGTGAATTCCATCGCTCCATCATGCCCTTTCTGGGTTACATTATCGCTGCAGGGAGTGTACAGATGGATCCTGGAAAGGTGAGAGCAGTGGTGGATTGGTCCCAGTCTATGTCCAGGGTTTCCTGGGATTCGACAACTTTTTTCGCCACTTTATCCGGGGTTACAGCACCCTGGCTTCCCCCCAGTCTGCACTCAGCTCTCCCAAGGTTCCGTTCATGTGGTCCCCAGCTGCTGATCGGGCGTTCCGGGATCTCAAACACCGTTTCACCACAGCTCCCATCTTGGTTCATCCTGACCCGTTTCATCCTGACCCAGTTCGTGGTGGAGGCCGATGATTTGGATGTCGGAGTGGGGACTATCCTGTCCCAGCATTCTGCCCTGGACCTCAAGTTACATCCCTGTGCTTTCTTCTTCCCCCGCCTCAATGCCATGGAGAGGAACTATGTGGGGAATCGTGAGCTTCTCGCGGTGAAGATGGCATTGGAGGAGTGGAGGCACTGGCTGGAGGGGGCGGAACATCCGTTCATTGTGTGGACCGACCACAAGAATGTGGAATATCTCCGCACCGCCAAACGCCTCAATTCCAGGCAAGCAAGTTGGGCCCTGCTGTTCACCCAGTTCAACTTCTCCCTCTCATACCGGCTGAGGTCCAAGAATGTCAAGCCGGATGTGCTGTCACGCCGCTATAGCCCCACGGCTTCAACCCCGGAACCTGAGATCATCCTTCACACCTCATGTCTGGCGACAGCACTCAGCTGGAACCCCAGGGGGGTGGCCAGATAACCGGATGTTCGTTCCTGACACGGTCCACTCCTCGGTCCTGGAGTGGGCCCACTCCTCCAGGCTTGCCTGCCACCCGGGCTCCCGGCGGACCCTGGCCTTTGTGCGACAATGCTTTTGGTGGCCTACCATGGTTCCTGATGTCTCCGCGTTCGTCACCGCATGCACGATCTGTGCACAGAACAAGACTCCTCGGCAAGTTCCGTCTGGTCTCCTTCAACCTCTGCCTGTCCCTCCCTGTCCCTGGTCTCACATATCCCTGGACTTTGTCACGGGTCTCCCCCGTCTGATGGCAGCACTGCTATCCTGACCGTAGTGGATCGGTTTTCCAAAGCCGCCCACTTAATTCCTCTCCACAAGCTACCCTCTGCCAAAGAGACAGCCCAGCTCATGGTGCAGCACGACTTCCGGATCAATGGACTGCCAGTGGACATGGTCTCCGACCCGGGGTCCTCAGTTCTTGTCCCGGTTCTGGAAGGCATTCTGCACACTCATTGGGTTGTCGGCCAGCCCGTCCCACGGGTTCCACCCCGACTCTGCGCTGCCTGGTCTCCGCCAACCACACCACCTGGAGCCAGCAACTAGTGTGGGTTGAATACGCACGCAACACCCTTCCTTGCTCTGCTACAGGTCTATCGCCTTTTGATTGTTCCCTGGGGTATCAGCCCTCGCTCTTCCCTGAGCAGGAGGAAGAGGTCTGCACATCTCCAGGTATGGACGACAAGCGAATTGCCACTGGACCCTGGCTCCCTGGTATTGTCTCGTGCAGAAGGTATGGCTGTCCACCCGGGATCTGCCCCTCCGGGTGGAATCCCGCAATCTTTCTCCCTGGTTTATCGGCCCTTTCCCCATCTCCAAGGTCATTAGACCCTCTGTACCCTCCGTTTACATCCCACTTTTTACGTTTCCAGAATTAAACCCATGTCTCACAGCCCTTTGTCTCCTGTTTTCAACCTGGTGTGATGGTCCCTACCCACCTCCAGGTGTCGCCCATCTTCCCCATTATCCCCAGTTTATTTATACCTGTGTTCTCTGTTTGTCTGTAGCCAGTTCGTGAAACCTACCAGCGTTTTTTGCCTCTGTTCTAGTTCCTGTTTTCTAGTTTTCCCCGGTTTTGACCATTCTGTCTGCCCTGAACCTGAGACTGCCTGCCGTTCTGTACCTTGCCAAACCACACTGGATTGTTGACCACTGCCTGCTCTGACCCTGATACTGCCTGCGGTTCTGGACCTTTTGAACCCTATCTGGATTATTGACCTCTGCCTGCCCTTGACCTGTTGTTTTGTCTGTCCCTGTATTAGTAATACACTTTTGTTACTTTGACACTGTCGGCATCTAGGTCTTACCTGAAACGTGATAGTCATCACATGTTAAGGTTGAACACTGATAGTTTTGTAACTTAAATGAGGCTAACAGAGGAGTATGAGTTCCTCAAGAGCCTATTTAAATTGCGAAGTTGGAACACTATATGTACAATTCAATGTGTGTACTTAATGTGCATAAATATTCAGGATCAGGTTAAATGTGACATATACAAACCTAAAATGATTAACAGGAATAACATTTACATTAATGGGTGGCCAAAAAGAACTATCTGAAAGCCATGCCTCCAATCTGATAGGCAGTCAATCTGATAGGCAGAAATTGGCGCTGATAGACATGGCAGCTCTGCTTCTTGCTCCTAAGCAACTTTGCAGTATTTTGTTTTGTTGTGTGTTATTTCGTACATTATTAGCCCAGCATGTTTTGTTTGTTATTACTTACAGCTGGAAAAAACTTTTGGATATCAGAGCGGTGGTAACTCACCAACATTACGACCAGAAATACAACTTTCCCGAATTGGAACTTTTGTTTCTACCCCCCATGGCAATTGAACTTATCCCAGAGGCTGCTTCAAGACCCCACCGGCAGAGAAGAGGTATTCGGAGTGGACTTATAGTCTGACTCAGGAGGTGTGCACACCATCCACTGCTTCCAAGTATATTACTCTCTAATGTTCAGTCCCTGGACAATAAAGTAGAAGAGTATCTCCTTCCAGAGAGACATCAGGGACTGTAACATACTCTGTTTCACTGAATCATGGCTCTCTCCAGCTCTCTCTCTGTCCCCGTCCATACAGCCAGCTGGGTTCTCAGTACATTGCACAGACAGGAATAAAGAACTCTCCGGGAAGAAGAAAGGCAGTGATGTATGATTAACTACTCATGGTGTGATTGTGATAACGTACAGGAACTCAAGTCCTTTTGTTCACCCAACCTAGAATACCTCACAATCAAATGTCGACCGTATACCTTCCAAGATAATTATCTTCAATTATGGTCACAGTCGTGTATATTCCCCCTCAAGCCAATACCACAACGGCCCTCAAGGAGCTACACTGGACTTTGTGCAAACTGGAAACCACATATCCTGAGGCTGTATTTATTGTAGCTGGGGATTTTAATGAAGCAAATTTGAGGAAAACGCTACTGAAGTTCTATCAATACATTGCCTGTAGTACTCACACATCAAAAACTCTTGACCATTGTTACTCCCCCGCCGTCCCTTTGGCAAATCAGATCACAACTCCGTCCTGCTCCTCCCTTCCTATAGGCATTAACTCAAACAGGAAGTACCCTTGCTAAGGTCTATTCAACGATGGTCTGACCAATCGGAATCCATGCTTTAAGATTGTTTTGGTCACGTGGACTGGGATATGTTGCGGGTAGCCTCGGAGAATAACATTGATGAATACACAGACACAGTGACTGAGTTCATCAGGAAGTGTATAGGGGATGTTGTTCCCACTGTGACTATTGATACCTAGCCAAACCAAAAAAACGTGGATATATGGCAGCATTCGTGCAAAACTGAAAGCGCGAACCACCGCATTTAACCACGGCAAGGTGACTGGGAATATGGTTGAATACAAACAGTGTAGTTATTCCCTCCGTAAGGCAATCAAACAGGCAAAACGTCAGCACAGAGACAAAGTGAAGTCGCAATTCAACAGTTCAGACACGAGACGTGTGTGGCAGGGTCTACAAACAATCATGGATTACAAAGGGAAAACCAGCCACGTCACGGACCCCCGACATTTTGATCCTGGACATGCTAAACACCTTCTTCACCCACTTTGAGGATCACACAGTGCCACCGATGTGGCCCGCTCCCAAGACTGTGGGCTCTCGCTCTCCGTGGCCGACGCGAGTAAGACATTTAATCGTGTTAACCATCGCAAGGCTGCCAGCCCAGAAGGCATCCCTAGCCACGTCCTCAGAGCATGTGCAGACCAGCTGGCTGGAGTTATTACAGACATATTCAATCTCTCCCTATCCCAGTCTGCTGTCCACACTTGCTTCAAGATGTCCACCAATATTCCTGTACCCAAAAAGCAAAGGTAACTGAACTAAATGACTATCGCCCCGTAGCACTGACTTCTGTCATCATGAAGTGCTTTGAGAGGCTAGTTAAGGATCACATCACCTCCACCTTACCTGACACCCTAGAACCACTCCAATTTGCATACCGCCCCAATAGATCCACAGACGATGCAATTGCCATCGCACTGCCCCATCCCATCTGGACAAGAGGAATAACTAAGAATGCTTTTCATTGACCAAAGCTCAGCCTTTCACACCATAGTACCCTCCAAGCTCATCATCAAGCTTGCGGCCCTGTGTCTTCACATCACCCTGTGCATCTGGGCCTTGGACTTCTGGACTGGCCGCCCCCAGGTGGTGAAGGCAGGTTACAACACCCCCACTATGCTGATCCTCAACACAGGGGCCCCACAAGGGTGCATACTCAGCCCCCTCCTGCACTCCCTGTTCACCTGTGACTGCGTGGCCACGCACGCCTCCAACTCAATCATCAACTTTGCAGACGACACAACAGTAATAGGCCTGATTACCAACAATGACGAGATAGCCTACAGGGAGGAGGTGAGGGCCCTGCCAAGAAGATAACCTATCCATCAATAAAATGAATGAGCTGATTGTGGACTTCAGGAGACAGCAGAGGGAGCATGCCCCATCCACATCGACGGGACCGCAGTGGAGAAGGTGAAAAGCTTCGAGTTCCTCGGAGTACACATAACTGACAATCTGAAATGGTATACCCACACAGACAGGGTGGTGAAGAAGGCGCAACAGTGCCTCTTCAACCTCAGGAGGCTGAATAAATGTAGGCTTGGTCCCTAAGACCCTCACAAACTTTTACAGATGTACAATTGAGAGCATACTGTCAGGCTGTATCACCCAGTGGCGGTCAGTGCCGTTTAAGATGAGGGATGACCATTTTTTTTCATGAGCATGGCCTTATTTCTATTACAGCATATTGGATGACTGTCATTCATATGCCATTCACCCAGTTCAATGTAACAGTGATAGGTTTAGGCTACTACATCAAATGTTCCCTATACCCATCATGAGGTTGCTACAACCTAGCCTATGAATGAAAGTTTACAACTTAGGTGCACCCAGGTCGAGAGACACATTTGAGGTGCACAATCTTGCCTGCAACTGTTGGACTAATCATTAGTTGCAAACTAAAGCTTCTATTGGACAAATCCAGGTATGTTTATACTCGTTTTGTTCCGTTTAAGAAACGTTTTTCAACAGAATTGGTGGAAAGAATACACCCCTGATCACGCGTAAATTACAGTTCACATAGCAGATACGTTGTATTCCTTCTCACATCTATGCGCTCTCTTATTCTCACCTCTTCCCTTTGCTTAGGGACTTCAATGCACAACACATCAGCTGTATGTGGCAAGGCAAAAAAAACTTTCCAAGCCAAACCGCTACACACAGCCCACATCGTTGTCACCATATTAGCTAAAGTAATGTCATAGTCAGCATAGCTAATAGAACTAACACGTTCGTAAACCTGCTACAATCATGCAGTAACGTTACAGTGTATAGTAGTCAATAAGCAGTTACAATGGTGGGACCTGGTGGCAATAAATTATTAAAACCAAAAAGGTTACCTTGACTTGAAAGAGTACCAGTTTCGTGTTTCAGTAGGCTAAACTAACTAGCTGCATTTGCTAGCTAAGTAAGTGAAAGTGAAAGTTAAAAATAATAATCTCTCTCTCTATTTCTTTCTTGCTTCTCCTTCATTTTGAAATACTTTTTTCCCCAAAACTGTTCAACTATTGTCTTTCTCTCTCTTTGAGTCAACTACTCACCACATTTTACACACTGCAGCGCTAGCTAGCTGTAGTTTATGCTTTCAGTTCTAGATTAATTATCTGATCCTTTGATTGGGTGGACAAAATGTCAGTTCATGCTGCAGGAGCTCTGATAGGTTTGAGGGCGTCCTCAGGAAGTTGTCATATTTACTGTGTATGTCTATGGAAGGGGGTGTGAACCATGAGGTTAGGTTTTGTATTGAAGTCATTGTGCCCAGAGGAGGACAGAAGCTAGCTGTCCTCTGGGTACACCATGGTGCTACCCTTAAGCATGCTGCTGCTGAGGCTACTGTGGACCTTCATTACAAAACAGTGTGTTTTATTAAATTGTATGGTGACGTGAATATATTTAGTATAGTTTTTCCTAAAAAGGATATATTTTTTTTATATATTTCACTATTTAAATGTTTATGAAATTCACTGAGGATGATGGTCCTCTCATTCCTCCTTTGAGGAGCCTCCACTGGTGTGAACATGCTTGATGTGTGTGTGTGTGTGTGTGTGTGTGTGTGTGTGTGTGTGTGTGTGTGTGTGTGTGTGTGTGTGTGTGTGTGTGTGTGTGTGTGTGTGTGTGTGTGTGTGTGTGTGTGTGTATCTAAAGGCCAACAGAAATTATTATCTATTTACAGACGCCACCCACAAAATCCTGTGACCCTCAGTGTGGGGGCTGAGAGAGAGAGAGAGAATATTTATTATCATTCTACACTGTGCAAAACATTAACAACACCTTCATAAGATAAACGGCCTCAATTCATCGGGGCGTGGACTCTACAAGGTGTCGAAAGCGTTCCACAGAGATGCTGGCCCATGTTGACTCCAATGCTTCCCAGAGTTCTGTCAATTTAGTTGGATGTCCTGTGGGTGCTGGACCACTCTTGATACACACAGGAAACAACTATTGAGTGTAGAAAATCCAGCAGCGTTGCAGTTCTTGACACACTAAAACTTGTGTGCCTGGCACCTACTACCAAACCCTGTTCAAAGGAACTTAAACATTTTCTCTTGCCCATACACCCTCTGAATGGCATACATACACAATCCATGTCTCAATTGTCTCAAGGCTTAAAAATCCTTCTATAACCTGTCTCCTCCTCTTCATCTACACTGATTGAAGTGGATTTAACAAGTGACATCAATTAAGGATCATAGCTTTCACCTGTATTCACCTGGTCAGTCTATGTAATGGAAAGAGCAAGTGTTCTTAATGTTTTGTACACTACGTTTATGTCCACACTACAAAATACATTTTATTCTCTGCATTCTAAAAACGATTGGCTTGCCAACCTGCTCCTAACCACTGATACAGGGCCAGTTATTTATCATCCCATTATGAATAGGAATATCTTCAGGGCTAAGGTATTCTGATCGTAGATCTGTGGTTAAGGGCAGCCTCTAGCTCTATCAGACTAGATTGCATCCCAAATGGCACCCTATTCCCTATTGTCGTGTTTTTGGCTATGCCGGATTAAGTGATATGACATGCTATTCTATAAAATCCTTTCTTTGTAATTAATATTACCTGATTAAGCTAATCATGTAACTGTAATTAACTAGAAAGTCGGGGCACCACGAAATAATGTTTACAGAGCTGTTATCTTCTGAATAAACTCTTAAAGACCTAGTAATATTTTACATCACTAGCAGTCAATATTAATCGTCACCTTATTTTAGTCTCATCTGAAAGTTGTAAATTCTTGGTTATCTTCACGAACCCTGGCTAACAAGTTGAATCAGCAATACAAACTTTGGTTTAATTATTTATTTACTAAATACCTAAATAATCACACAGAATTACATATACACAGAATGCAAATTATGTCATACAGAAAACATCCCTGGTGGACAGAGCCGAAATGATGGCTGGTTACACAAAGGAAAGGAGGTTGGGTTTGAGTGAAAGAGCGGGAAGACTGAGGAACAAAGGGAGAAGCTATGCTATCATAAATACAATATCTTATGCATACTAAATTACCGCCCATTTGGAAAAGGAAAATGCAATAAATATTTACTCTGAGCTACGCTTCGGTAGTTTGGTTGTAGATGCTGGTCGTGTTGCCCAACAGATCTTCCTGTCCTCGGAAGAATGTCTCTGGTGGTAAACTGGATACGTTGTAATATCGTTGTTGTGTGTTTAGGCTGGATCTGTTGTCCGTCCTTTCCTAGCCCACGTTTACAGCGGCCGCTGCTAACTCAACGACTAGGAGGTATCACTTCGGTAGTGAATAAGAGTTCAAAGTTCATACCATTCGCAACCAAAGCTCACGCTGAGGTTGGCTTAGTTCTGTAGTTGACATGCTAGTCCTTTTAACGCGGGACCGTCGTCCTCACATCCTCGGAACAGCTTATTATCTGAATCCTTCGGACATCGGACCGTCGCCCTAATGTACCCGGAACAGAAGGTTATATTTTCGTAAAGGGCTTATATAGTGGAGGGAGAGAAGAGTGTGTTTCATAGTTTATAACCAATGTCTCTTCACAGGGGCGGGGCCACTGATGGAGCAGAGCTTTAACCTTATGAAAATCCAATTCTCTCATTTGGAAGCTAAAATTACATTTCATCTTTTCACAAATAGTTTCATATTTAAATTGCATAACAATTCCATGTGAATCTGATAACTATAATGTGTAGACTTTCCAAGATACAGTTTATGTCATCCTATCATTAATAAGAATGTCTCAGATGACAACCGAACCGACATCATATTCATTAAGTACCAACGCATATTTTCAACTGGTTGGATTACCGAAATATGGTTCCTTTCCCCCCCACCGTTCCCCGACTCTATGTTTAACAAAGGCTTTTCAAGAGTCCTTCAGTAGAGTCAAGAGAGGAAAGGGAGAAAGGTATTTATGGGGGGTCATAAACCTTACCCACAGGCCAACGTCATGACACTATGCAAGGGGATATGGGCCTGGTCAAAAGTAGTGCACTATATAGGGAATAGGGTGGCATTTGGAGCACACACTAAAAGGCAAGCCCTGTCCATCCAGGTATGAATGAATTAAGCTGTATGGAGGTGTTGAGTAGTAGTTACTGTATGGAACCTCCAGGGGACCAGGGGTGTGAGGGAGCACTCAGGTAGGCTTGGATGTGTCTCATGTCAGCCTATCTGGGTGGAGGGTGGAGGTGAGGTGTTAACTGGCTGTGATAGAACATGCTAGGGACCCCCTCACAGCAGAGGAGCTAAGTGACTGCTGGAGGTGAGTGTGTGTGTTTGTCCATAAATATGATAATGATGATGACTTCGCAGATAGCTTCTGCTGCACGCACACACACACACACACACATCTTGAACAGCTATCCTTGTGGGGACACACAATTCAGTCCCATTCAAAATCCTTTTTTCCCTAACCCTTACCTTAACCCAAACCCTAAACCTAACCCTAGTTCCTAACCCTAGCCCTAAAACTAACCCTATCTCCTAACCCTTAACCTAATTCTAACACTAATTCTAACCTTAACCCTAAACCCCTTAGAAATAGCATTTGACATTGTGGGGACCACCAAAATCCCCAGTTGGTCAGATTTTTGATGGTTTACTATTCTTGTGGGGACTTATGGTCCCCACAAGAATATTTAAACACGTCCACACACACACACACACATACACCCCCCACCCGACACACACTCTGGGGTGAAAAACAAATCTTCAGAGTCAGTAAGACACCTCATGACAGTCTGATCCCTGAGGGAAGTAGCAGTCCGAGCAGAGTAGGGTAGGCAGCCAAGCAGAGCTACATTGGATCAGTGTTAGGTCATGAGCGCTGGGTAATTGCTAATCTCACTTTTAATTGAATCTGGTGGAGTGCAGTGTCTCGTATCGAAGAGAGAGAGAGAGAGAGAGAGGGCTGGGGAGAAGGCAGTGCAGCGACAGGGCCATCCAACCTGCCTCAATCTGCTATGAACTCACGACATTGGACTCCACATACGTGATGCTGCCGCAGAAAGACTAAAAACTATTTATTTGTAAATGAAGAGAGGAAGGGGGATGGAGAGAATGGCGTAAATTAGGAGTGGAGCGAGAGATGCCTCTGTCTGTCTGTCCTCCGTGGCTCATTACATGTCAGTGTGTGTTGCGTTGGGTCCCATTGAAGCACACACATCAAACTGGCACCAGGTCAGTGCTCTCTCTCTCTATTCCTCCTCTTTCCCGCCTCCTCGTCCTCCTCCTCTCTCTCTCTATTCCTCTTCTTTCCCGCCTCCTCGTCCTCCTCCTCTCTCTCTCTATTCCTCCTCTTTCCCGCCTCCTCGTCCTCCTCCTCTCTCTCTCTATCCCTCCTCTTTCCCGCCTCCTCGTCCTCCTTCTCTCTCTATTCCTCCTCTTTCCCGCCTCCTCGTCCTCCTCCTCTCTCTCTCTATTCCTCCTCTTTCCCGCCTCCTCGTCCTCCTCCTCTCTCTCTCTATTCCTCCTCTTTCCCGCCTCCTCGTCCTCCTCCTCTCTCTCTCTATTCCTCCTCTTTCCCGCCTCCTCGTCCTCCTCTCTCTCTCTATTCCTCCTCTTTCCCGCCTCCTCGTCCTCCTCCTCTCTCTCTCTATTCCTCCTCTTTCCCGCCTCCTCGTCCTCCTCCTCTTTCTCTCTATTCCTCCTCTTTCCCGCCTCCTCGTCCTCCTCCTCTCTCTCTCTATTCGTCCTCTTTCCCGCCTCCTCGTCCTCCTCCTCTCTCTCTCTATTCCTCCTCTTTCCCACCTCCTCGTCCTCCTCCTCTCTCTCTCCATCCCTCGTTCAACGAGTGCCAACCAGAACAGGCGTGTGTGTGAGCGCCTCGTTCTTTATATCTTTTTCACTCCCCCTCTCTCTGTGTCAGCGCTGAATCCAGAGTCTGCTGGTGTGTGTGTGTGTGTTTGTGTGTGTGTGTTTCTTGTACCGTGCTGGCTCCGAGCAATTTGTGAGCGCTCACATACAAACACAGCACACTAGACCCACGCTACTGAGACACGCTAGCAACAGTAGAGCCTCTGAATCCGCTCTGCCCCAATCACACACTGGCTAACAGATCACTTCACACACACACACAACCCTCCCTTCTCCTCCTCTTCATCCTCCTCCTCTCTCTCTCTTTCTTTCACTCGCTCCTCTCGCTTACTCGCTTTCTCCATCACTCGCTCTCCCTCGTTCTCTTGCTCTGAACACTTCCTTTCGTAGCGGAGGAGTGTGTGACTGTGTGTGTGTCCAGTGCAGGGATAGCAGCGGAGAGAGAGAGAGATAGAGACGGAGACAAAGACAGAATGCCAGCAGAGTGACAGCCAGCAGTCAGTAACAGGACAGAGAGAGAAGAGAGAGGACCTTGAGACTACGACTAACTGTGAGTACTCTTTTTTTCTATCGCATGCCAATTATTTTCTATCCTCTTCTCTCACTCTCTTACAATGGAGGACCCGGTAACTACTGTACTGGACTAGTTGTGTTTCTTATGGAGGAATGACACACACTGTACACACACACTGTACACACACTGTAGACATACAGTAGAGCATATACAGTGATTACTGAACACACAGAGAAGCATGGGAAAGACTGGTCACACATACTAGTCATACTTACAGTAATACAGACATAGTACACACATTTACAAGTGTATACAAGTGCGATTGCATATGAACTCAGACACACACACACACACACACACAGATGTAAATATACGTCTCACATTCAAACACATTTCATCACGACAATACAGTAGGGCAAAACTGTGTGAATCACCGGCCATCACACGTTGATGCAATGTACAGCCTACACTGTACGCATTTGTGCCATACACCTCACACATGCACCCGCAAACACGCACGCACACACACACACGCACACACACACACACACACACACACACACACACACACACACACACACACACACACACACACACACACACACACACACACACACACACACACACACACACAGACAGGTATGCAATAAAAGGTATGACATTCTCCTTTTACAGAATTATGTAGAGTAATTATGTGAGTTGATTTCATGCTGGTTGGTGGAAAAGTAGTATTTTCATGGATGTAGGTACACTTGGTCACACAGTATGTAAACATTTTTACTGAGACAACACTGGACTGTGTGTGTGTGTGTGTGTGTGTGTGTGTGTGTGTGTGTGTGTGTGTGTGTGTGTGTGTGTGTGTGTGTGTGTGTGTCTATACAGTGTATCAATGTGAAGAGGTCTCAGAGATCCAACGACAAGGTGAGAAACAGACACAAGACCAAGGTAAAGGGTCTAGGACCGACATGAAATATACAGTGTGTGTGTGCACGTGTGTATGTGTGTGTGCAAGTGTGACTGTGAGTCAGTGTGAGACTTAGTTTCAGGGGGTCTCTAGTGCTTCTACAGTCTTACAGTTGGTGAAGAGGCATATTGAAGTGTCTAGTATTGTCTGTTTTATTATGTGAAACAACACTAGCTATTTGTTAGCCTGAGCGGTATCTCTCTGTGGCTATCCTAACCTACATCCCTCTCCTCCCCGAAGTGAAGCGTCTGATTTGTGGAATCACCAGTGTAGCACACTGACTTCACAGTAAGATAAGATTTATTCATTTCAGCTTTTTCGCTTCTCTTTTGTAAAATATAGATGGATGGTGGCGAGGGAGGGAGGTAGGGAAGGGATAAGATATAGAGTGCTGCGTTGACGCTGAGGACAGCAGAGAGGAGTGAGAGTTAGAGCACGAGAGAGAGAGCTAGAGAGAGAGAGCAAAATAGAGTGAAAGACGATATTACCATTCCTGATTACTTTTTACAACTCAGAATTTTTTGTCTGTCATAGTCAAAGTGTGGTATGTGTGAGTGTATTTTCTGTGTGTGAGTGGTACACATACCTAGCGTGACAGGATGTGTATTTTCTCTGTGTTCAATCAAGTCCATTTGAAAACATTTATTGGAATAGATTCTTTGTAGAGCTAATTACATTTAGTGATTTGTGACATTCTGTCTTTCTAGACCAACGTCCCACAGAAAAACCTATATGGGCCTTTAGCTTGTCAGCGGGGGCGTATTCGATAGGAGTGTGCACATGCATTGAGTTTATTGAGTTTGTTTTGTCTGATTTCGCATGGCTACAGATGAAAAACAATCTGTTTACCTTCCGTATGGGACTTATTTTATTGTACTGATCAACAACATTTGCATAGAAGAAGCAATTCTTATTTTATAAAAGTGTGTGCTGTCTCTTTAAGACGAATGACATCATTCACACACAAAGTCTGTTCCAGTCTTGAGCAAAGATGATATTGACTGAGAGAGACGTGAGGCGGGGGAGACGAAGTGAATGAATAACGTTTTTGGTAGCAATCAGCTTTGTAATGTGCAAAATGTTCCTTTATGGTTTGCATATTATCGCAAACAAGGTACTAGGGTTGGCTTCAGCTGTAAGCTAGCAAGGAACGTTAGCCTACAAAGCTGGAAGCGGTATCTCCTTGGATTGTTGTGTTCCGTACTGGACATTGTTTTGGGAACAGTAATTAGCAGATTCAACATCTCTACATGCTGTGTAGCATTATTCAAGTGTGTTCTGTAACTTCTGTGCAGTGTAAGTGGTGATGCAGCCCAGACTCCCAGTGATTGCGGTGTTTCCTCAGGACAGGCTAGAGCTAGCAATGAGTAAGTGGAGCAGGCACGGTGCTCTCGTGCTACAAGGGGACAATCAGTAGACGACATTAGACACATTTGACAAATGTACCAGAAGTAACACACATTCTAGTACCAAACCATTTTTAATGTTCTAATATCGTGACAGTACAAACGTTTCCTCAAGAAAGTGTGTTTGTGAGCAGGAATGTATGTCTTCAAGGAGTGTGTGTGTGTGTGTGTATCTGCTGGAGTGTTTGTGTTTGTATGTGAGTGTGTATCTGTGGGAGTGCATCTGCAGTGTTCGGCTTTTTGCGGGTGTATGATCTATATGTCTTCAGGAGAGTGTGTGTGCAGTGTTTGCGGGTAGATTCTGGGCTTATATGGGGAGCGTGGTAGACAGCATGTCTGAAGCTTATGCATGGATTTTCTCTGTCGGCCTATTGCTCTGAATTTTTTTCCCATAATTATCAGTATTTCTCTGTATTTCTCTGTATTCCTACACAACAGGGACTTTCTGTGTCTGTTCACATAAAAATTATTTTCTATATGTGATATGAGTTTGAGGTTTGAGCAATGGAAACGAGAGCTTGTGAAGATACCTTTTAGTTTTCATCTGATCCAGGAAGTGTGTGTGTGTGTGTGTGTGTGTGTGTGTGTGTGTGTGTGTGTGTGTGTGTGTGTGTGTGTGTGTGTGTGTGTGTGTGTGTGTGTGTGTGTGTGTGTGTGTGTGTGTGTGTGTGTGCGCGCAGGTGTGTTTGAGGGGATGAGAGAGTGTTTGCCTGTCTCAGTGAGGACAGTAACACTGGGAGCCATATCCCCTGGAGGCTCTTACTTTAGCCAGGAAGCAGAACATTGCAGTAGTGTTACGTAGCTTGTAATTACAGTGAAAAGACAGACATTTCTAAGTAGAGAGAGGAATGGAATTAGACTATGTACGTTTGCTTCTAAAAAAGAAAGAAATAAGAAATGAAATGTTTAAAAGTGTCTCTGACCTTATTGCATGCAATTGCAACATTGTTAGCTAGCAAGCTATTTACCAGAATGCCGGCAAAAGCACACAGTGTTGTGACGATACCATAGCGTAAATTTAAGTTTATTCTATTTTCTGAAGAATGAAGACATCGGACAGCAGTGGCTGCTTTCATTTCGAGTGGACAGGCTGCACCGAAAATTACAATCATGTCGCGCCTGTGCAGTGCACATTTGGAATGAAGTTGCTTTATTAACTAGGGAGAATATTCGATGGGTATTGCCAGGAAGCTAATCCTGAAGATGGATGCTGTACCTTCATTGACAGTGGATGTTGCAAGTACTGACCGTAACGTAAGTATCAGAGTTTGATGAGTCTGACACGGTAGCCAACATTTTGGGGGGGGATCGGGGGGGGTAACATGAGATAATGCAACTGTGGCTGTGGCTGCTTTTGACTTGTGAATTATATATTTTCTGTAATAAACCTGATAGTCACTATGTGTTTTTTGCAGTGTGTATAGTATTTGGAAATCACCCCTGGAAATCATATTTTTCCATTCGAGTGTGTGGGTTGTTGTCTTACAGTTGATGCAGCTTTTGTCATTGGGGCTAATCATGATGATTAGGGAGGGGGTTATTAGTATTTCACTTTCCAACTCCTTACACTTCAACGAGGTCAACTTGATCCAGCGCCGTATGTGGGGAGGCGGTGCGAGCTGTCCATCCCAGGACCCCTTTCTGTCCAGTGTGATAGGCCTAACAAGGAAGAGGCAATTGCTGGATTTGTCTCCTGCATCAGTCTTGGGGGTGACTGAAGCTAAGTGGGTGACTGAAGCCTGCTTGATTGAAGCGGGGTACATGGGTCAATCCCCACACCATTACAACACCGCTACCAGCCTATACCGTTGACACCAGGCAGGATGGGAACTGTTATTCGTTGGACCAGGCAATGTTTCTCCACTCCTCAATTGATCGCGTGCACACTGGAGCCACTTCTTTTTGTTTTTAGCTGATAGGAGTAGAACCCGGTGTGATAATCGGTTGCAATAGCCCATCCGTGAAAAGGATGAGTTGTGCATTCCGAGATGCCGTTCTACACACCACCGTTCTCCTTTGTCCTGTCATCAACAAGGTTTTTGCCCACAGGTGTCACGCCCTGACCATTGTTTCTCTATGGTGTAGTAGGTCAGGGCGTGACTAGGGGGTATTCTAGTTTATAATTTCTATGTTGTGTTCTAGTTTATATTTTCTATGTTGGTGTTTTGTATGATTCCCAATTAGCTGGTAATCGTTGTCTTTAATTGGGGATCATATTTAAGTAGCTATTTTTCCCACCTGTGTTTGTGGGATATTGTTTTGTGTTTGTGCATGTGCACCACGTTGTCACGTTTAGTTGTTCGTTTATTGATATATTTTGTTTTGTTTAAGTTTCTCTTTGAATTAAATATGTGGAACTCAACATCCGCTGCGCCTTGGTCCCGATCTTACGACAACCGTGACAGAATATCCCACCAAAAGAGGACCAAGCAGCGTATCCACGAGGTAAAGGAGTTGTGGACATGGGAAGAAGTGATGGGTGGATGTGAGACCCTTCCTTGGCGGCAGACGGAAGGTAATAATGGAGGACAGCGACGACGCCAGGGTTCGCGTCCACAGAAAGCCCAAGGACAACCTCAAGATTCTTTTAGGGGGGGCACAAGGGGTGGCCGGCTGAGCCGCGGGAAGAGTCAGAGCACATGGAGCAGGCGATAGAGAAGTGGTCAGTCGACCCAAGGAGAGTGCCAGAGCCCGCATGGGAGTCGATGGAACAGTGTGAGGAAGGATACGGGAGAATGGAGTTGGCTAGGAGTATGCAGCAGCGCAAGCATGCTTACGAGCGGGTCATCAGTCACCAGATCTCCAGTGCACCTCCTCAGCCCGGTATGTCCTGTGCCGGTTCCTCGCACTCGCCATGAGGAGCGTGTCGTCAGTCCGCTGCCAAAGAAACCCCACATGGAGTTGGCGGTCGAGCAGCGGAGAGTGTCAGAGCCTGTGTGGGAGTCAGAGGAGGAATTCGTTGAAAGATTCCGGAGAGAGGTGATAGCGATGAGAATGCTGCAGCACACTCGTCCTGAAGTGCGTGTCCCCAGTCCGGTACGTCCTGTGCCAGCTCCCCGCACTCTCCCTGAAGAGCCAGAGACCGTCAGGGAGGCGATGGAGAAGTTGGGAGAGAGAGAGAGGAGAGAGATGTTTTGCAAGTGTGTTCTGCTCAACATTCGACCAAAGGATCCGGTTAGCAGTCTGGTGAAACCTGTACCGGCTCCACACATCTGGACTCCAGTGCGCCTCCCCAGTCCGGTATGTCCTGTGCCTTCTCCCAGAAGTGCGTGTCACCAGTCCGGTGCCACCTGTACCGGCTCCACGCACTAGGCCTCCAGTGTGCATTCACAGTCCGGAGCTTCCGGCGACGGTTCCCGGTCCGGAACTTTCCGGCGACGGTTCACGGTCCGGAGCTTCCGGCGACGGTCAACGGTCCGGAGCCCCTGGCGACGGTACACGGTCCGGAGCCTCGTGCGACGGTCCATGGTCCGGAGCCTCCACCGAGGGTCAGCGGTCCGGAGCTTCCAGGAAAGGCGTCCAGTCCAGTCCAGCTCCAGGGCAGGAGTCTTCCTCTGCGCTGGTGGCCAGTCCAGGCACGGTGTCCAGTCCAGCTCCAAGGCCGGAGCCTTCCTCAGCGCCGGTATCCAGTCCGGGCACGGTGTCCAGTCCAGCTCCAAGGCTGGAGCCTTCCTCTGCGCCAGTCATAGCACGCTCAAAGACACTTAGGTAACTTTTTTTGCCCATTCTAACATTCAATCGAACAGTAACTGAATGCCTTGACGCCTGTCTGCCTGCTTTATATAGCAAGCCACTGCCACGGGACTCACTATCTGTAGGAGCGAAACATTTTCAAGAACGGGGTGGTGTACCTAATAAACTATTAGGCTTATCGTATTTGTTTTGAAAGTGTTCGGATGGGGTGCTGCACATTGTAGGGTGGCCGTGTGCCTACAATTAATTTGGAAAGTGTTCTGACCCCTTCACTTTTTCCACATTTTGTTACGTTACAGCCTTATTCTAAAATGTGTGAAATAAAAAACAAATCCTCATCAATCTATACAAAATACCCCATAATGACAAAGTGAAAACAGGTTTTTAGAAGAAATGTGTTAAAATGAATTCATTAAAAATAATAAACAGAAATACCTTATTTACATAAGTATTCAGACCCATTGCTATGAGACAATTGCTATTGCTATGAGACAAAATTGAGCTCAGGTGCTTCCTGTTTCCATTGATGATCCTTGAGCTGTTTCTACAACTTGATTGAAGTTCTACAACTTGTAAATTCAATTCATTGGACATGATTTGGAAAGGCATACACCTGTCTATATAAGGCCCTACAGTTGACAGTGCATGTCAGTGCAAAAACCAAAACACGAGGTCAAAGGAATTGTCTGTAGAGCTCTGAGACAGGATTGTGTCAATGGAGAGATCTGGGGAAGGGTACCAAAAAAATTCTACAGCATTGAAGGTCACCAAGAACACAGCGGCCTCCATCATTCTTAAATGGACAAAGTTTGGAACCACCAAGACTCTTCCTAGACCTGGCCGCCAGGACAAACTGAGCAATCGGGGGAGATGGGCCTTGGTCAGGGAGGTGACCAAGAACCAGATTGTCACTCTGACAGAGCTCCAGAGTTCCTCTGTGGAGATGGGAGAACTTTCCAGAAGGACAACCATCTCTGCAGCACTCCAACAATCAGGCCTTTATGGTAGTGGCCAGACGGAAGCCACTCCTCAGTAAAAGGCACATGACAGCCCGCTTGGAGTTTGTCAAAAGTCACCTAAAGGATTCTCAGACCATGAGAAAGAAAATTCGCTGATCTGATAAAACCAAGATTGAACTCTTTATCCTGAAAGCCAAGCATCACATCTGGAGGAAACCTGGCACCATCCCTAAGGTGAATCATGGTGACGGCAGAATCATGCTGTGGGGATGCTTTTCTATGGCAGGGACTGGGAGACAGGATCGAGGGAAAGATGAACAGAACAAAGTACAGAGATCCTTGATGAAAGCCTGCTCCAGAGGCTCAGGACTTCAGACTGTGGCGAAGGTTCGCCTTCCAACAGGATAACGACCCTAAGTACACAGCCAAGATAATGCAGGAGTGGCTTCGGGACAAGTCTCTGAATGTCCTTGAGTGGCCCAGCCAGAGCCCTGACTTGAACCCGATCTAACATCTCTGAAGAGACCTGAAAATAGCTGTGCAGCGACCCTCTCCATCCAACCTGAAAGAGCTTGAGAGGATCTGCAGAGAAGGATGGGAGAAACTCCACAAATACAGGTGTGTCAAGCTTGTATTGTCATACCCAATACGACTCAAGGCTGTAATCGCTGCCGAAGGTGCTTCAACAAAGTACAGAGTAATTGACCTGAATACTTGTTAATGTGATATTTCTGTTATTTTCTTTAGCAAAGAAATATATAACACAGTTTTTTCTTTGTTATTATGGGGTATTGTGTGCAGATTGGTGATGGGGAAAAACACAATTGAATCCGTTTTAGAATAAGGATGTAATAAAAAAATGGAAAAAGTGGTCTGAAAACTTTCCGAATGCACTTGTGCGGCTTATGGCTGTAATATATTTTTTCTGTCAAATGATGTCTCACCATTATTTCTCACCTTTATTTCTGAAGACTTCATTTTGATCAATATTTTGGCTATGCTGGCCTATTGTAAAATCTAAAATAAATGTCTGATCAATACACACAATTCGGAACATATTGTCAGCTATATTGCTAATGAAGAGGCATCAATAAATTGTCCAGTACACTTATTGTATGCTGTTTTTATGTACAGTGCCTTCAGAAAGTATTCAGACCCCATTACTTTTTACACATTTAGTTGTGTTACAGCCTGATTTTAAAATGGATTCAATATAGATTTTTTTTGTCACTGGCCTACACACAATACCCCATAATGTCAAAGTGTAATTATGTTTTTCGAAATTTGTACAAATGAATTAAAAAGGAAAAGCTGAAATGTCTTGAGTCAAGTATTCAACCCCTTCATTATGGCAAGTCTAAATGAGTTCATATATTAAGTTGCATGGACTCTGTGTGCAATATTAGTGTTTAAAATTATTTTTTAATGACTAGCTCATTTCTGTACCCCACACATACAATTATCTGTAAGGTCCCTCAGTCGAGCAGAAAATTTCAAACACAGATTCAACCACAAAGACCAGGGAGGTTGTCCAATGCCTCGCAAAGAAGGGGACCAAAAAAAAGAGGCAATGAATATCCCTTTGAGCATGGTGAAGTTATTAATTACACTTTTGATAGTATGTCAATACACCCATTCACTACAAAGATACAGTCGTCCTTCCTGACTTAGCTGCCGGAGAGGAAGGAAACTGCTCAGGTATTTCGCCATGAGGCCAATGGTGACTTTAAAATAGTTACAGAGTTTAATGGCTGTGATATGAAAAAACTGAGGATGGATCAACAACATTTTAGTTACTACACAAAAAATTATTTCAAATAAAGAAGGAAGCCTCTACAGAATATAAATATTCCAAAACATGCATCCTGTTTGCAACAAGGCATTACCTCTCACACATTTAAAGTAATAATGCAAACAATGTAGCAAAGTAAAACATTTTTTGTCCTAAATACAAAGTGTTATGTTTAGGGTAAATCCAATACAACACATTACTGAGTACCACTCTCCACATTTCCAAGCATAGTGGTGACTGCATCATGTTATGGGTATGCTTGTAATCGTTAAGGACTGGGAGTTTTTCAGGATAAAAAAATAAACGGAATGGAGCTAAGCACAGGCAAAATCCTAGAGGAAAACCTGGTTCAGTCTCCCTTCCACCACCGACTTGGAGATTAATTCAACTTTTAGCAGGACAATAACCTAAAACACAAGACCAAATCTACACTGGCGTTGCTTACCAAGAAGACAGTGAATGTGCCTGGGTGTCCGAGTTACAGTTTTGACTTAATTCTACTTGAAAATCTATGGCAAGACATGAAAATCTTTGTCTAGCAATGATCGAAAACCAATTTAGAGCTTGAACAATTTTAAAAAGAATAATGTGCAAATGTTTCACAATCCAGGTGTGGAAAGCTCTTAGAGACTTACCCAGAAAAACTCACAGCTGTTATCGCTGCCAAATTTGTTTCTACAAAGTATTGACTCAGGGGTGTGAATACTTACGTAAATTATTTCTGTATTTAATTTTCAATAATTTGGCAAAACATTTGAAAAAACATATTTTCACTTTGTCATTACGGAGTATTGTGTGTGAGAAAAACTTTTTGAATTCAGGCTGAAACATCAACATGTAAATTAAGTCAAGGGACATGAATGCTGTCTGAAGGCACTGTACATTCCCTTATGTCTAAGCTTCTAAGGTGACTCAGGATTTACTAATTCTTGTGAAGACGTGTATAAGTGAACTGTGTTCTGTAATTAGGTACAAAACAATAGAAATGCAATTGGGAATTGCTGCTGTTTGTCTGATATTCAACAGTCCATGATCTGTTGACCATGAGAGCATTTTGCAGAGAAAATGGGTTGAGGCATACTATTTAGGCTCAGAATGACATGTTGCCCATTGTTTACCTCGTCATTAATGACATGTGGCCAATTGTTTATCTTGTTACCTGGCAACGACCACAAGGAGCTGTCAGTCAAGGCAAGCTCATGAATAAAAACTCCCCCCCACTCAGCCTATTCTTTCAGGCTTCCTGATAGTTAGAGATGAGAGAAAAGATACCATTTCTTAAATTATGAGCATTTTCTAGTGTTAAAATCTTATGGGTGACGTTTTGGTCATTCAAAGGTTATTTTTACTTGCGAAATAGGATGACTGGGCAGGGCCTTGAAGTTTTGGGATTGAAAAAAAAAAGTCTACCTTTGGGATTGAACACGCAACTTTCGGATCCAGAGTAATGGGATTATGTTTTAGCAAAACCCAAGCCTATTTGATGTTAACAGCACTCACTGTTGTCCCTGGTGGCCAGTTTTGAGGGCTTTTTCTGGCGTCTTCAGGACATGGACAGACATGCTATTTCAAAGTCAATTTTGCTGTATATTCAGACAACAGACACGGCCTAGAATTAATTATTTGTTGTATATTTCAATTAAATGTTTAATCTAAGTAGTTGATGAGACAGATTATATACAAGCTGCTAATATATATGTTGTGTTTCTTTCCCACTATGATAGCATGATAACCCTCCGGCTGACAAAAGTGGACAGTCCCTTGTAGTAGACTTGTAGATTATTTATTATAATAGTCTAAATTTAAATCTCCAAAATATTATGTTTTATTTTGTATGTCAGCAAAGCAACATCCAACAACATCCAGTTTTGCTATTTATTATCTGTCCAGGGGGTTGGTGGTGTATTTGAGAAGGAGATTGTTGCATTATGAGAGGGTTACTGTACACAGGCATTGTGGCCCAACTCCAGTCCTCCAGTATCAGGTGAGATTGTCTGGGGCTACAACAAAACTGTGTGCTGTTGGGGGTACTGGAAGACTGGAGTTGGGAAACACTGCCCTATGTAATGCATCGCTTTTGTAGTGAACAATATAGGGACGTAGTTCTTTATTTTTACTATTTTCTACATTGTATAATTATAATGAAAACAAACTATGAAATAAAACATATGGAATCATGTTGAACCCAAAAAGTGTTGAACAAATCTAAATATATTTTATAATTTAGAATCTTCAAAGTAGCCACCCTTTGTCTTGATGACAGCTTTGCACACTCATGACAACTCTCAATCAGCTTCATGAGGGAGTCACCTGGAAAGCATTTCAATTAACAGTTGTGCCTTGTTAAAAGGTAATTTGTGGAATTTCTTTCATTCTTAATATGTTTGAGCCAATCAGTTGTGTTGTGACAAGGTAGGCGTGGTATACAGAAGATAGCCCTATCTGGTAAAAGACCAAGTTCATATTATGGCAGGAACAGCGCAAATAAGCAAAGAGAAAAGACAGTCCATCATTTCTTTAAGACATGAAGGTCAGTCAATCCAGAAAATTTCAAGAACTTTGAAAGTTTCTTCAAGGGCAGCCGCAAAAACCATCAAGCACTATGATGAAACTGGCTCTCATGAGGACCACTACAGTAAAGGAAGACCCAGAGTTACCTCTGCTGCAGAGAAAAAGTTCATTTGAGTTAGCCGCCTCAGAATTTGCAGCCCAAATAAATGCTTCACAGAGTTTTTATTTATTTATTTAACCTTTATTTAACTAGGCAAGTCAGATAAGAACAAATTCTTATTTACAATGACGGCCTACCAAAAGGCAAAAGGCCTCCTGCAAGGACGGGGGCCTGGGATTTAATTTTTAAAAAATAAATATAACATAAATATAGGACAAAACACACATCACAACAAGAGAGACACAACACTACATAAAGAGAGATCGAAGACAACAACTTAACAGCAAAACATGACAACACAGCATGGTAGCAACACAACATGACAACACCATGGTAGCAACACAACATGGTAGTTCATGTAACAGACACATCTCAACATCAACTGTTCAGAGGAGACTCCATGAAACAGGCCGTCATGGTCGAATTGCTGTAAAGAAACCACTACTAAAGGACACCAATAATAAGAGGAGACTTGTTTGGGCGAAGAAACACGAGCAATGGACATTAGACCGGTGTAAATCTGTCCTTTGGTCCGATGAGTCCAAATGTAAGATTTTTGGTTCCAACCGCCGTGTCTTTGTGAGACGCGGTGTGGATGAATGGATGCTCTCCGCATGTGTATTTCCCACCGTAAAGCATGGAGGAGGAGGTGTTATAGTGTGGGGGTGCTTTGCTGGTGACATTGTCTGTGATTTATTTAGAATTTAAATCACACTTAACCAGCATGGCTACCACAGCATTCTGCAGCGATACGCCATCCCATCTGGTTTTTGCTTAGTGGGACTCTCATTTGTTTTTCAACAGAACAATGACACAACACACCTCCAGGATGTGTAAGAGCTATTTTACCAAGAAGGAGAGTGATGGAATGCTTTATCAGATGACCTGGCCTCCACAATCCCCCGACCTCAACCAAACTGGTTTGGGATGAGTCGGACCGCAGAGTGAAGGAAAAGCAGCCAACAAGTGCTCAGCATATGTGGGAACTCCTTCAAGACTGTTGGAAGAGCATTCCAGGTGAAGCTGGTTGAGAGAATGCCAAGAGTGTGCAAAGCTGTCATCAAAGCAAAGGTTGGCTATTTGAAGAATCTCAAATATAAAATATATTTCGATTTGTTTAACACTTTTTTGGTTACTACATGATTCCATATGTGTTATTTCATAGTTTTGATGTCTTCAGTATTATTCGACAATGTAGAAAATAGTAAAAATTAAGAAAAGCCCTTGAATGAGTAGATGTTCTTATCAAGGCACAAGGCAAGACCCAGTTGCAGACACAGGAGGCAGATGGTTGGAGTCTTACAATGTTTATTAATCCAAAAGGTCAAAACCAGTTCAATAGGTACCGAAGGGCAGGCAGATTCAAGGTCAGGGCAGGCAGGATGATCAGGCAGGCGGGAAAGTAGTCCAGAGTCAGGCAGTGGTCAAAATCGGGAAGACTAGCAAAAGAAAATAGAAAAGGAGTACGGGGAAAATCCCGCTGGTTGACTTGACTAAACATACAAGACGAACTGGCACAGAGAGACAGGAAACACAGGGATAAATACACCGGGGAAAATAATCGACACCTGGAGGGGGTGGAGACAATCACAGGGACAGGTGAACCAGATCAGGGCGTGACAGTTCTAAAACTTTTAACCGGTAGTGTGTTGTATCGTACAGGATACATTTGAAAAAGAGACCTAGGTCTCAATTCTTTTTACCTTTATTTTACTAGGCAAGTCAGTTAAGAACAAATTCTTACTTTCAATGTCAGCCTAGGAACAGTTGATTAACTGCCTTGTTCAAGGGCAGAACAACAGATTTTTACCTTGTCAGCTCGGGGGATTCGATCTTGCAACCTTCCGTTTACTAGTCCAAAGCTCTAACCACTAGGCTACCTGCCGCCCCGGTATGTTTTCGCTGCTAAAATAAAGGTTAAAAAAGTTCAATGAAAGGTTATACATAGTGTGTATATATATCTATATATGTATCTATATACTGTATGTATTATATTTCTTCGCAAATTTACACAAAATAAAAAACTGAATTATCACATTGTATAACTATTCAGACCCTTTACTCAGTACTTTGTTGAAACACCTTTGGCTGTGATTACAGTCTCAAATCTTCTTGGGCATGACGCTACAAGCTTGGCACACCTGTATTTTGGGAGTTTCTCCCATTCTTCTCTGCAGATCCTCTCAAGCTCTCTTGTTGGATGGGGAGCGTCGCTCCACAGCTATTTTCAGGTCTCTTCAGAGACGTTCGATGGGGTTCAAGTCCGGGCTCTGGCTGGGCCACTCAAGGACATTTAGAGACTTGTTCCGAAGCCACTCCTGCATTGTCTTGGCTGTGTGCTTAGGGTCGTTGTCCTGTTGGATGGTGAACCTTCACCCCAGTCTGAGGCCCTGAGCGCTCTGGAGCAGGTTTTCATCAAGGATCTCTTTGTACTTTGCTCTGTTCATCTTTCCCTCGATCCTGTCTAGTCTCCCAGTCCTTGCTGCTGAAAAACGTCCCTACAGCATGATGCTACTACCACCATGCTTCATCGTAGGGATTGTGCCAGGTTTCCTCCAGATGTGACGCTTGGCATTCAAGCCAAAGAGTTCAATCTTGGTTTGATCAGACCAGAGAAACTTGGTTCTCATGGCCTGAGAGTCCTTTAGGTGCCTTTTGGCAAACTCCAAGCGGGCTGTCATGTGTATTTTACTGAGTAGTGGCTTCCGTCCGGCCACTCTACCACAACGACTTGATTGGTGGAGTGCTGTAGAGATAGTTGTCCTTCTGGAATGATCTCCCATCTCCATAGAGGAACTCTGGAGCGCTGTCAGAGTGACCATCGGGTTTTTGGTCACCTCCCTGATCAAGGCCATTCTCACCCTTATGTGTTCAGACAATTTTTGGTACCCTTCCCCAGATCTGTGCCTCTACACAATCCTGTCTCGGTTTTCTACCGTCAATTCCTTGGACCTCATGGCTGGGTGTTTGCTCTGACATGCACTGTCAACTGTGGGACCTTATATAGAAAGGTGTGTGCCTTTCCAAATCATGTCCAATCAATTGAATTTACCACAGGTGGACTCCAATCAAGTTGTAGAAACATCTCAAGGGATGATCAATGGAAACAGGATGCACCTGAGCTCAATTTCGTGTCTCATAGCAAAGGGTCTGAATACTTATGTAAATAAGTTTTTCTTTTTTACAAATTTGCTAAAATGTGACCGACCACCTTGTTATGGTCTTATGTAGCAAAATTTGAAACTGTGTTTTTTACATTTGATAAAAGTAGAGACACAGCGTTACAAAATGGTATATCGTAACTGCATTTTGAAGAACAATGGGAAAGTAATTATGCTTTGAAAGTTGATAAACTTGTACCTCACTTTTGAGAAAATGGCCTACTGGAGAGCTCTCGTTTGTCTACACCCATTCAGCATTGTTCACACCCTCTTAAGCCAGCCCCACCCATCTTTTTAAGGATTCACATGTGAGGTCATGTGCTAAACAGTGAGTAGTGTAGTAAAGATTAAGACTAAAAGTGGTAAAGGCAGTAGCCTACAATCAGTGGTGGAAAAAGTACCCAATTGTCAAACTTGAGTAAAAATGAACATCATTTCAGTACTTTACACCACTGTCTACAATAAGGAAAAATTCCAGGTAAACAGAAAGTGTCCAGATAAAAATATTTTATAAATATTATATGATGCTTACCCAGACACACTTGTCTAAATTGATGGGTCATATGAAAGAAATGCTGTAACCCCCAGCCACATCTTGCTAAGTGGATGGGTTTCTACAGAAGGTGTAAACGGTACAGCCTAATGGTTACTTGCATAGTAGCAATATCAGATATAGATAGTGTCAATATAAATCAAATAATATACAGTATGTACAAGAACAATATCAATAACAATATCAGCGATAGATGAGGTAGTTATATTTTTTATATTTTTTATTTATTTCACCTTTATTTAACCAGGTAGGCAAATTGAGAACACGTTCTCATTTACAATTGCGACCTGGCCAAGATAAAGCAAAGCAGTTCGACACATACAACAACACATAGTTACACATGGAGTAAAACAAACATACAGTCAATAATACAGTGAAAAATAAGTCTATATACAATGTGAGCAAGTGAGGTGAGATAAGGGAGGTGAAGGCAAATAAAATATATATATAAATAAAAATATAAAAAAAGGCCATGGTGGCGAAGTAAATACAATATAGCAAGTAAAAAAAACACTGGAATGGTTGGTTTGCAGTGGAAGAAGGTGCAAAGTAGAGATAGAAATAAAGGGATGCAAAGGAGCAAAATAAATAAATACAGTAGGTAAAGAGGTAGTTGTTTGGGCTAAATTATAGATGGGCTATGTACAGGTGCAGTAATCTATGACCTGCTCTGACAGCTGGTGCTTAAAGCTAGTGAGGGAGATAAGTGTTTCCAGTTTCAGAGATTTTTGTAGTTCGTTCCAGTCATTGACAGCAGAGAACTGGAAGGAGAGGCGGCCAAAGGAAGAATTGGTTTTGGGGGTGACCAGAGAGATATACCTGCTGGAGCGCGTGCTACAGGTAGGTGCTGCTATGGTGACCAGCGAGCTGAGATAAGGGGGGACTTTACCTAGCAGGGTTTTGTAGATGACCTGGAGCCAGTGGGTTTGGCGACGAGTATGAAGCGAGGGCCAGCCAACGAGAGTGTACAGGTCGCAGTGGTGGGTAGTATATGGGGCTTTGGTGACAAAACGGATGGCACTGTGATAGACTGCATCCAATTTATTGAGTAGGGTTTTGGAGGCTATTTTGTAAATGACATCACCGAAGTCGAGGATTGGTAGGATGGTCAGTTTTACAAGGGTATGTTTGGCAGCATGAGTGAAGGATGCTTTGTTGCGGAATAGGAAGCCAATTCTAGATTTAACTTTGGATTGGAGATGTTTGATGTGAGTCTGGAAGGAGAGTTTACAGTCTAACCAGACACCTAGGTATTTGTAGTTGTCCACATATTCTAAGTCAGAGCCGTCCAGAGTAGTGATGTTGGACAGGCGGGCAGGTGCAGGCAGCGATCGGTTGAAGAGCATGCATTTAGTTTTACTTGTATTTAAGAGCAATTGGAGGCCACGGAAGGAGAGTTGTATGGCATTGAAGCTCGCCTGGAGGGTTGTTAACACAGTGTCAAAAGAAGGGCCAGAAGTATACAGAATAGTGTCGTCTGCGTAGAGGTGGATCAGAGACTCACCAGCAGCAAGAGCGACATCATTGATGTATACAGAGAAGAGAGTCGGTCCAATAATTGAACCCTGTGGCACCCCCATAGAGGCTGTCGAGTCTGCCGATGAGGATGTGGTGATTGACAGAGTCAAAAGCCTTGGCCAGGTCAATGAATATGGCTGCACAGTATTGTTTCCTATCGATGGCGGTTAAGATATCGTTTATTACCTTGAGCGTGGCTGAGGTGCACCCATGACCAGCTCTGAAACCAGATTGCATAGCGGAGAAGGTATGGTGGGATTCGAAATGGTCGGTAATCTGTTTGTTGACTTGGCTTTCGAAGACCTTAGAAAGGCAGGGTAGGATAGATATAGGTCTGTAGCTGTTTGGGTCAAGAGTGTCCCCCCCTTTGAAGAGGGGGATAACCGCAGCTGCTTTCCAATCTTTGGGAATCTCAGACGACACGAAAGAGAGGTTGAAAAGGCTGGTAATAGGGGTGGCAACAATTTCAGCAGATAGTTTTAGAAAGAAAGGGTCCAGATTATCTAGCCCGGCTGATTTGTAAGGGTCCAGATTTTGCAGCTCTTTCAGAACATCAGCTGACTGTATTTGGGAGAAAGAGAAATGGGGAAGGCGTGGGCGAGTAGCAGAGGGGAGGGCAGTGCTGTTGACCGGGGTAGGGGTAGCCAGGTGGAAAGCATGGCCAGCCGTAGAAAAATGCTTATTGAAACTCTCAATTATAGTGGATTTGTCGGTGGTGACAGTGTTTCCTATCTTCAGTGCAGTTGGAAGCTGGGTGGAGGTGTTCTTATTCTCCATGGACTTTACAGTGTCCCAGAACTTTTTTGAGTTTGTGTTGCAGGAAGCAAATTTCTGCTTGAAAAAGCTAGCCTTGGCTTTTCTAACTGCCTGTGTATATTGGTTTCTAGCTTCCCTGAAAAGTTGCATATCACGGGGGCTGTTCGATGCTAATGCAGAACGCCATAGGATATTTTTGTGTTGGTTAAGGGCAGTCAGGTCAGGAGAGAACCAAGGGCTATATCTGTTCCTGGTTCTAAATTTCTTGAATGGGGCATGCTTATTCAAGATGGTGAGGAAGGCATTTAAAAAAAATATCCAGGCATCCTCTACTGACGGGATGAGATCAATATCCTTCCAGGATACCTCGGCCAGGTCGATTAGAAAGGCCTGCTCGCTGAAGTGTTTCAGGGAGCGTTTGACAGTGATGAGTGGAGGTCGTTTGACCGCTGACCCATTACGGATGCAGGCAATGAGGCAGTGATCGCTGAGATCTTGGTTGAAAACAGCAGAGGTGTATTTGGAGGGCAAGTTGGTTAGGATGATATCTATGAGGGTACCCGTGTTTACGGAATTGGGGTGGTACCTGGTAGGTTCATTGATAATTTGTGTGAGATTGAGGGCATCAAGCTTAGATTGTAGGATGGCTGGGGTGTTAAGCATGTTCCAATTTAGGTCGCCTAGCAGCACGAGCTCTGAAGATAGATGGGGGGCAATCAGTTCACATATGGTGTCCAGAGCACAGCTGGGGGCAGAGGGTGGTCTATAGCAGGCGGCAACGGTGAGAGACTTGTTTTTAGAGAGGTGGATTTTTAAAAGTAGAAGTTCAAATTGTTTGGGAACAGACCTGGATAGTAAAACAGAACTCTGCAGGCAATCTTTGCAGTAGATTGCAACACCGCCCCCTTTGGCCGTTCTATCTTGTCTGAAAATCTTGTAGTTAGGGATGAAAATGTCAGAATTTTTGGTGGTCTTCCTAAGCCAGGATTCAGACACGGCTAAAACATCTGGGTTGGCAGAGTGTGCTAAAGCAGTGAACAAAACAAACTTAGGGAGGAGGCTTCTAATGTTAACATGCATGAAACCAAGGCTATTACGGTTACAGAAGTCATCAAAAGAGAGCACCTGGGGAATAGGAGTGGAGCTAGGTACTGCAGGGCCTGGATTCACCTCTACATCACCAGAGGAACAGAGGAGGAGTAGGATAAGGGTACGGCTAAAAGCTATGAGAATTGGTCGTCTAGAACGTCTAGAACAGAGAGTAAAAGGAAGTTTCTGGGGGCGATAAAATAGCTTCAAGGAATAATGTACAGACAAAGGTATGGTAGGATGTGAATACAGTGGAGGTAAACCTAGGTATTGAGTGATGATGAGAGAGATATTGTCTCTAGAAACATCATTGAAACCAGGTGATGTCATCGCATATGTGGGTGGTGGAACTGAAAGGTTGGATATGGTATAGTGAGCAGGGCTAGAGGCTCTACAGTGAAATAAGCCAATAAACACTAACCAGAACAGCAATGGACAAGGCATATTTACATTAAGGAGAGGCATGCTTAATCGAGTGATCATAAGGGTCCAGTGAGTAGAGGTTGGTTGGGGTCACGGCGATCCAGACAGCTGGCCGGGTAGCTGGCTATCGGTAGCAAGATAACATAGGATGGAGGTCTATTTTTAGTCACCTCGTGCGTTTCCGTCGGTAGATTAGTGGGATTCCGTGTGGTAGAGGGGATCGATCCAATTGGCAAAATAGGTATAGTGACCCAAGAAAAAAAATTGTCCGATATACTTATTCAGATAGCAGCCGATAAGACAGCTAATGATTAGCAGATGGGTCTTCGGAAACATCGCAACGGAAAAGCCTGTTGAAACCACCTCGGACAATTACGTTGGCAGACCAGTCGTGATGGATCGGCGGGGCTCCGTGTCGGCAATAAAGGGTCCAGTCCAATTGGCAAAAGAGGTATTGTAGCCCAAGAACTCGCTGGAAGACCTCTTCGGCTAGCCGGCAGATGGGCCTAGCTCGAGGCTAGCTCAAGGCTAACTGGTGCTTGCTTCGGGACAGAGGTGTTAGCCAGTAGTAGCCACTCGGTTGCAGCTAGCTAGCTGCGATGATCCGGTGTAATTGTCCAGAGCTTGCGTCAGGAATCCGGTGATGTGGTAGAGAAAAAGCAGTCCTATATGCTCTGGGTTGATATCTCGCCTGCAGACTGGCCGGTATTGGCCCGAGCTGAAGCTGGCTGGTGTCCGAGTTAAGGGTGAAGACCGCAGCAGTGGCTAACTGACTACTAGCTAGTAGCTAGTTATCTGGCTAGCTTCTGATTGGGGTTACGGTTCTAAAGTATAAAAAATAGCAGATCCGTACCACATTGGGTGAGGCGGGTTGCAGGAATGTATATTCAGTTCCTAGATGGAAAGTGAAATTAAAATATATACGAAATGTATACGAAAAATACGAGGACTATTTACGCGGGACAAGACGGGACAAGACAAACACACGTCTGACTGCTACGCCATCTTGGGATGGACGATATGCATACAATCAGGGGTAAAGTGGCTGAGCAGCAGAAAAAAAATTGTAGCAGCAACAAATGGCATGTGTGTTAGGAGAGAGTCATTTGAATAGAGGCACTGCAGAATGCTGAAGACTGGTCCGTCTGAACCACGCATGAACAAGGGAATCTATATATTTGGAAAGCCTGTTTCTGACCTGCCCTTGACTTGGGTGCAGGGCATGTGATGTCCATAGCCTCTTTGTCGCTAAACTCCCGGATCTTCTCAAAAAGATAAGTTTGTCTAGCTGTGTCCAGGTGGTGCTTGTACAGGCAGACCATTTATGGGAGGAAGTATGTCAGCGTTGCGCAGCAGCTGAAACCTGGTCTTGACTGATTCCAAACGCTCCTTGGCGACAACAACACCCTGCTCCAGAGCATCGAAGCTGTAAAACAGGAAATAACAAAAGAAATTATGTGAGATCAATAAAAGTAGTGTCAACCATGTTGGAGGTAAATTTAAATAATCAAAACATGTTTATGCTTTACATACCAAGTGTTGTCATCGATTCCTTGTGATGACACCACATCGCTGCTTTTGTCACATGGGATGGCAGCAGCTTTCCACCAACGTGTTTGTGTCCTGGGTGGCATCGTGGCAATACTATTGCATTATCCTCTGCGTAGTTATTGATGAAGTTCACAACTCGCTACAAGTCCTCATGCTTCAGGTGTAACCTGTGCTTGCTTGGGCCAGCTCTCTTTTTGATGGGAGGCGTTAGACAATTCTCCTTGTACGACTGGTGGAGGAGAGTCAGGCGTGTTCTACTGATGCTGAAAGACAAATTCCAGATACAAATATTTTGAAATTATTATACAACAGAGCCATAATCACCGTCAGACACACCTTGCTAACTTGATGCGTCATGTAATCACCTGGCGAAGTGGAGTAGTTTGTTTAGACATGCTAGCTAGACAATGAACCATAATCCCAATCCATAGAGTACTAGCAATACAAACTGATTGTCGTAGCTAGCTAAAGTTAACCAAATAGGTTCAATGTTAGCTAACTTAGTTAGATAGCTAACATTAGGCTATAACTAGTAATGCGAAATGGCATTCTGAGAACACTACTACGCACAGATTATAAACGTAATGTTAGCTAGCGAGCCAGCCATCGAACGTCAGCTCGCTAGCTAACAGTAAGCTTTAACTTGGGGTCTTTTGTTTAGACATGTAGCTGGCTAGCTAGCTAAACAAACAATGAACCATAATCCCAATCCATAGAGTACTAGCAATACAAACCAATTGTCATAGCTAGCTAAAGTTAACCAAATAGGTTCAATGTTAGCTAATTTAGTTAGCTAGCTAACATTAGGCTATAATTAAGCAATAAGGCCCGAGGAGTAGTAGTATATGGCCAATATACCATGGCTAAGGGCTGTTCTTAGGTACGATGCAACTTTTAGTTTTTTGACACAACCCTTAGCCGTGGAATATTGGCTATATACCACAAACCCTCGAGGTGCCTTATTGCTATTATAAACTGGTTAATTTGATCAGTTAAAATAAAGGTTTTGTCATACCCGTGGTATGCAGTCTGATATACCATGACTGTAAGCCAATCAGCATTCAGGGCTCGAATCGCACAGTTTTTAACTAGCAATGCGAAATGGCATTCTGAGATAACATTACTGCACACAGATCATAAACATAATGTTAGCCAGCGAGCCAGCCATCTAACGTCAGCTAGCTAGCTAACAGTACGCTTTAACAAAATAAGAAATGTACATTATCTGAAACTGTAGCTAGACTCTTACCCGTATACATAGATGAATGCTTCACGGCAGACTGCAACCCATTTCATTAAATAAGACGTCCTGTGTTGTTTCTGTTATGTTTGTACAGCTTGCTTGGCCCATTGTGTCAAGTCACTCTGGTTCACAATGACCATGTGCAATGCCATAAGAATCATCTAGCTTTAGCTCCCACCCAAACGCTGACCTTTTTACTTGCCCTAGCAGAGCTGGTTAGGCTGTTTTCATGTTATCCAGAGCGTTGGTGACTGTAACTGTAATTAGGCTTTTTTGCTGATGTTTACTGACACCGGCCATATTCAACCGATGTTGAGCATTTGTAAATTCATCATTTATTCTGAGCTCTGGCACACTCAGACGAGAGTGCTCTGAAACAGTTGTTGCAGTGACATTCTATTGAAATGGATACTTGCATAATGGAGTCTTTTGTTAAGTTTTGCTATGCAATACATAAAAAAAAGCTGCGTTAGACAGGATTACCTACACATACTGACCAGCTCATATAGACAGAAGCGTGCTATATGGCAGACCAATTCAAACTCATCTCTCGGAATGTCCAGCCCACTCATTATCTCAGCCAATCATGGCTAGCGGTAAGATTGCTGACTTTTTCCATGACTTAACCAACTAGGCTCGTAATTTAAACATTATATTTGTATTTACAGAAGGCATACACGTTTGTTATTAAGGCACATGACCGTTCACATGTCGAGAAGGCATTTCTGCCAAGAAACACATTTTGATTTAAAAAAAAGTTTACGTTCAAACAGCTCTCCTGTGAAGTAGTGACCTGCGACAAATGCCTAGTTTCCTGAAACGGGTCACAGGTACAAAAAAAACTGTTTTCTCTTAGTCATTATGGGGTTTTGTGTGTAGATTGATGCTTTAAAAAAAATATTGAATTCATTTTAGAACAAGGCTGTAACGTAACAAAATTGGGAAAAAGGGAAGGGGTCAGAATACTTTCCGCATGCGCTGTATGTAGGGAATAGGGTGCCATTTTAAGATGCTAGCCAGAGACTATGGTTCTCCTTCCTGTCTGTAAGTATTTAGACGAGAGATATTAAGCTGTATTCAGAAGCTGTTTTGAGAGGCTTTAGAGAGAGGAGACAGGAAGTAAGGACCGCTGGATGTACACTGAGACTTACATGTGAACGATGTGTTAACTGCATTACCACCACCTTGAGAGATAGCTCCTATCCTCAGCACAGGTGTGTGTGTGTGATTGAGTGGTGCGTGTGACATTTCACTCACTGAGTGGGTGTGTAGAGAATGATTATAGAACTCTGTGTTCTATTCTAGAATTGTCTTCTTCTGTAATTCTCAGTGTTGTATTGTAAGTTCAGAGCACTAAGCCGTACACAGTGATACGCTGACCTCTCCTTGGCCGTTGCTGTTTGAGAGTGAGAGTGAGAGTGAGAGTGAAAGAGTAAGAGTGAGAGTGAGAGAGAGATAAACGGTCTTCTAAAGGATCCACTTGATTATGTTCAGAGCTTTCTCCCCTCAGCCTTATTTATGCCTGCTCTCCCACCGCCCGGACATACACACATAAATCTACTGCTGCAGAGGCTTCAGACACGCACGCACACACACAAGCATTTTGCTACACCCTCAATAACATCTGTTAAATATGTGTATGTGACCAATAAAATTTGATTTGTTTTGACATGCACATACACTCATGCACACACACACCATCAAACATCCACACACCCGCACACGCATGCACACACACACAGACACACACACACATCCTCAATACAAACACACACTGTCCTTTCTTCCATGTTGTCACTCTGGCATTCTTTTAGTGTCTTGTCTTTTAGGCTCCCACTGAGAAAGAGAGACAAAGAGAGAAAGACAGGAGGTGGGCGAAAGAGAGGAATTGAAAAAGACAGAGAGAGTGAGCATCTTGTTCAAGGTGAAGCGCGTTGCAGTAATGGGGACAACCAAACCTTTCTCTCTACTCTTTCTCTCTTCTCCCTTCCTCTTCTTTCGGAAAACCATGTGGTTTTGGAACACTTCACAAGTGATGATATTTCACATGAAGTTTCACAGGTGATGCTCTGCAAACAGGTCATTAGGGTGTCCCCCAGAATGTCAATTTACATATTTGACACACATGACTGCATTGTTGGTTTATTTATACAGTAATTATTATTCAACATATCCTTACCTGGGATTTGAACTCAAAGCCTCTTGGTTCACAGCATTCCAAACTTCCTGCTACGCCTCCATGTCTGTATCAACAACTGATTTCACCTGTATTCCTACACTTTGGACTTCAATGTAAATCTCAACTTTGTTAAAAATATACTCAAGAAAAACTATTATATTTATCATAGAATAATATGCCCCTCCAAAATTAGACAGCTATACAGAAAACCCTGTAATTGCCGAAAATAAGTCAAAAGTCAAAATAAGTCAGAGAATAAGTCAGATTAACTAAAATAGTAGTAGAGATGGCACTCTTTTGCAAAGTGCAGAGATATATTTTATTTAACTAGGGAAGTCAATTAAGAACAAGTTCTTATTTTACAATGACAGCCTACCCCGGCCAAACCCTAACGACACTGGGCCAATTGTGCGCCATCCTATGGGACTTCCAATCACAGCTGGTTGTGATACAGCCTTGAATCAAACCAGGGTCTGTAGTGATGCCTCTAGTACTGAGATGCAGTGCCTTAGATCACTGCGCCACTCAGGAGCCCAAAATCATTGGTAATGAATCTGTAGGGAACTTCTGAGAATGATGCAGACTTTGTGACGTAGCAGGACAATCAGCATACCTGAGATTGATAGTTCAAATCCCAGGTGGGGTCATATTGAACAGTCAGCACTTGGTGGCCATGTCAAATGTAATCATATTGATTAAAGATTTTTACACTATTTTAATTAACTGAACAACGTACCACTTACCTTAAAACCCTAATACCATTTAATTATTTCCCTTACAAAAATTCACATTAAAAAAAAAACATAAATCGTGTTGAGCTGAAATTTTCAATTGTGAAATCAAAAGAGACACATGTAAGGTCAGTGGTATTACATTTAGAGTTCAAATGTTGACACCACCTTTTTACATGTGAGGAGAATAACATGTTTTCACCTCCCATGTGAATTGCAGTTTCACATGTGAAAATCTAATTCATAAATACATTTGATTGTATCTTGTTATGTGGGTCCAAAATGAAAGCTTCAATACAACAACAATGTATACCAGGGGTATTCAACTCTTACCATATGATGACAGGAGGCTGCCAATAATTAATTGCACCCACCTGGTGTCCCAGGTCTAAATCAGTCCCTTATTATAGGGGAACATTGAAAAAATGCAGTGGAACTGTCTTTGAGGTCCAGAGTTGAGATTGAGGGGTGTATACAATAGCAGATATACAGTTGAAGTCGGAAGTTTACATACACACAGGTTGAAGTCATTAAAACTCGTTTTTCAACCACTCCATGTCACGCCCTGGCCTTAGTTATCTTTGTTTTCTTTATTATATTAGTTAGGTCAGGGTGTGACATGGGGGATGTTTGTGTGTATTTGTCTCGTCTTGGGTGGTTGTATTGTATAGGGGGTTTTGTAGAGTGTATGGGGTTGTGTTCAGTATAGATGTTTAGGAAAGTCTATGGTTGCCTGGTTTGGTTCTCAATCAGAGACAGCTGTTTATTGTTGTCTCTGATTTGGAGCCATATTTAAGGCAGCCATAGGCATTAGGCTATTGTGGGTAATTGTCTGTGTGATGTTGCATGTTTGCACTCAGTATTATAGCGGTCACGTTCATTGTGTGTTAAGTGTTCTTCGTTATTAAAAAGAAGAATGTATTTCTCTCACGCTGCGCCTTGGTCCACTCCTTTAAACGGCCGTGACACTCCACAAATTTCTTGTAAACAAACTATAGTTTTGACAAGTCGGTTAGGACATCTATTTCGTGCATGACACAAGTCGCTTTTCCAACAATTGTTTCCAGACAGATTATTTCACTTATAATTCACTGTTTCACAATTCCAGTGGGTCAGAAGTTACCATACACTAAGTTGATTGTGCCTTTAAACAGCTTGGAAAATTCCAGAAAATGATGTCATGGCTTTAGAAGCTTCTGATAGGCTAATTGACATCATTTGAGTCAATTGGAGGTGTACCTGTGGATGCATTTCAAGGCCTACCTTCAAACTCAGTGCCTCTTTGCTTGACATCAGGGGGAAATCAGAAGAAATCAGTCAAGACTTCAGAACAAAAATGTGTAGACCTCCACAAGTCTGGTTCATCCTTCGGAGAAATTTCCAAATGCCTGAATGTACCACGTTCATCTGTACAAACAATAATACGCAAGTATAAACACCAGGGGACCACGCAGCCGTCATAACCTGAAAGGCTGCTCAGCAAGGAAGAAGCCACTGCTCCAAAACCGCCAGAAAAAAAGCCAGACTACAGTTTGCAACTGCACATGGGGACAAAGATTGTACTTTTTAGAGAAATGTCCTCTGGTCTGATGAAACAAAAATATAAATTTTGGGCCATAACGACCATCGTTATGTTTGTAGAAAAAAGGGGGACGCTTGCAAGCCGAAGAACACCATCCCAACCGTGAAGCACAGGGGTGGCAGCATCATGTTGTGGGGGTGCTTTGCTGCAGGAGGGACTGGTGCACTTCAAAAAATAGATGGCATCATGAGGCAGGAAAATTGCGTGGATATATTGAAGCAATATCTCAAGACATTAGGAAGTTAAAGCTTGGTCACAAATGTGTCTTCCAAATGGACAATGACCCCAAGCATACTTCCAAAGTTGTGGCAAAATGGCTTAAGGACAACAAAGTCAAGGTATCGGAGTGGCCATCACAAAGCCCTGACCTCAATCCTATAGAAAATGTGTGGGCAGAATTGAAAAAGCATGTGCGAGCCAGGAGGCCTACAAACCTGACTCAGTTACACCAGTTCTGTCAGGAGGAATGGGCCAAAATTCACCCAACTTATTGTGGGAAGCTTGTGGAAGGCTACCTGAAACATTTGACCCAAGTTAAACAATTTAAAGGGAATGCTACCAAATACTAATTGAGTGTATGTAAACTTCTGACCCACTGGGAATGTGATGAAACAAATAAAAGCTGAAATAAATCATTCTCTCTAATATTATTCTGACATTTCACATTCTAAAAATAAGGTGGTGATCCTGACTGACCTAAGACAGGGAATTTTTACTTGGATTAAATGTCAGGAATTGTGAAAAACTGAGTTTAAATGTATTTGGCTAAGGTGTATGTAGACTTCCGACTTCAACTGTATCTCCTGCCGGTAGTTAAATCTTCAGAAGAGGAGTAAATATTTGTAAACTCAGCAAACAAAGAAACATCCCCTCACTGTCAACCTCATTTATTTTCAGCAAACTTAACATCACCAGGGGTGCCAGTCCTGTCCGTTCCAGCGATGGTGGGTTTGTAAACTTGTAACTTGTAAATATTTGTGTGAACATAACAAGAGTCAACAACTGAGACATAAACTGAACAAGTTCCACAGACATAAAAGAAATGGAATAATGTGTCCCTGAACAAAGGGGGGGTCAACATTAAAAGTAACTGTCAGTATCTGGTGTGGCCACCAGCTGCATTAAGTTCTGCAGTGCATCTCCTCCTCATGGACTGTACCAGATTAGCCAGTTCTTGCTGTGAGATATTACCCCACCCCACTCTTCCACCAAGGCACCTGCAAATTCCCGGACATATCTGGGGGGACTGGCCCTAGCCCTCAGCCTCCGATCCAACAGGTCCCAGTCATGCTCAATGGCATTGAGATCCGGGCTCTTCGCTGGCCATGGCAGAACACTGACATTCCTGTCTTGCAGGAAATCACGCACAGAACGAGTAGTATGGCTGGTGGCATTGTCATGCTGGAGGGTCATGTCAGGATGAGCCTGCAGGAAGGGTACCACATGAGGGAGGATTATGTCTTCCCTTTAACGCACAGCGTTGCGATTGCCTGAAATGACAACAAGCTCAGTCCAATAATGCTGTGACACACTGCCCCAGACCATGACAGACCCTCCACGTCCAAATCGATCCCGCTCCAGAGTACAGGCCTCGGTTTAACGCTCATTCCTTCGATTGTAAACATGAATCCGACCATCACCCCTGGTGAGTCAAAACATTGACTCGTCAGTGAAGAGCACTTTTTGCCAGTCCTGTCCGTTCCAGCGATGGTGGGTTTGTGCCGGCCCATAGGCCGGTGATGTCTGGTGAGGACCTGGCTTACAACAGGCCTACAAGCCCTCAGGCCTACAAGCCCTCAGTCCAGCCTATCTCAGCTTATTTGGGTAGGTCTGAGCACTGATGGAGGGATTGTGCGTTCCTGGTGTAACTCGGGCAGTTGTTGTTGCCATCCTGTACCTGTCCTGCAGGTGTACCGATCCTGTGCAGGTGTTGTTACACGTGGTCTGCCACTGCGAGGATGATCAGCTGTCCGTCCTGTCTCCCTGTAGCACTGTCTTAGGCGTCTCACAGTACGAACATTGCAATTTATTGGCCTGGCCACATCTGCAGTCCTCATGCCTCCTTGCAGCATGCCTAAGGCATGTTCACGCAGATGAGCAGCGACCCTGGGCATCTGTCTTTTGGTGTTTTTCAGAGTCATTAGAAAGGCCTCTCTAGTGTCCTAAGTTTTCAGAACTGTGACCTTACTTGCCTACGGTCTGTAAGCTGTTAGTGTCTTAATGACCGTTCCACAGGTGCATGTTCATTCATTGTTTATGGTTCATTGAACAGGCATGGGAAACAGGGTTTAAACCCTTTACAATGAAGATCTGTGAAGTTATTTGGATTTTTACGAATTATCTTTGAATGACAGGGTCCTGAAAAAGGTACGTTTCATTTTTTGCTGAGTTTATATGGTATCAAAAGTAAACTCAATTAATGAAATGTCCAAAGAGGACACAATAGCTACCCCCCCAAACCCCCTCAGCAAACATGCTGGTACAGTTACAACCCAAAGCCAGACTGGTGCACAGACAGAGACAGAGAGACAATGGCTACTGGAGACTCACAGACAATGGACAGCTAATCTGACTGTTCCCCTGGCTGGAGAGAGAGAGAGAGGAAAAGAGAGAGATAGAGAGAGATGGAGAGAGAGAAGGGGTGGAGAGAAAGGGGGATAGAGAGAGAGAAGTATGGAGAGATAAGGATGGAGAGAGAGGGGGGTGGGGAGAGAGTGAAAGGGGGATGAGAGAAAGGGGGATGGAGAGAGAGAGAGGGCTTATCCCACAGAACGTTTGATGTGGGATTTCTGTGGGCTATCCTCTACCATTGAACCCCTACTTTTCCCTGTCCTTTGCTCTCTCCCTCTCTCTCAGCTCTCAATCCCTTTTCCTCTCCTTCGCAGCTGTCACGTTCTACCTTTCCACCACTCCACCCTTTAACCCTCAACCCCTTTATTCTTCCTCTGCCCCATCCCTCCTTCTTACCCTCCTCTACCTCTCCATCCTTTTATCCTTTGACTCCTCCAGTCTCTATCCTCTTCACCACGATATCCCTATCTTCTCCACCCTCCCCTCCCTCCATCCCCCTCTCTCCGTGGGCTGATTTGCTTCGCTCGGCGGCGGCAGCGGGCATTTGACAGGCCTGCTGTGGGAAGATAGTGCCATTGAATAAGGGCCCATGGGGGAGGAGGGTAAAAACGGGTGAAGTGGTATTAGCTGGTGAAAGGGTTGGCACAGCCGACACCGAAGGATCCCAGGGAGGAGACTTAGCCAAGCACACAGCTTATACCCGTCTGTGACAGTACTGCTAACCAGACTGACTTTTCTACCCTGGACCAGGCCGGACAGACAGACAGAAGAGAGGAGGAGAGAGGATGGGAGGAGAGTAGAGGAGAGGAGGATGATAAGAGGGAGGGGAGGAGGATAGGGTAGGAGAATAGAGAATAGGAGACAATACCTGTTAAAATAATCTACAACAAAGCAAACTGCTACAAAAAACAAGATCAGATACACTCTTACTGATTGCATACCCAGACACTGGAAACAATGTAGAGGGTATTGATATTAATTATTTTGTCTGTGTCCTAGTGAGATGTCACAGTCTAGGAGAGGTCAGGGTGACCTACCTGGTCAAAGGTCAAGTCAGGGCTCAGGGTTAGTGGTTAGAAGTCAGGGTGTAAATGATTGGCCCTTGTCAGCGCAGCAGTCATCGACGTGGAGGGTCGGGGGGCCAGCATCCCATCAGTCTTTGACTGCTTCCCAAATGGCACCCTATTCCCTATATGGTGCATTACTTTTGACTCAATGCTGACCAGGGCCCATAGGGTCAAAAGTAGTGCACTGTACAGGGAAAAGGGTATCATTTGGGACACAGTTGTTGGACACAGCCCGGTGACACGTTTGTTTGGCTGACAGCCACCTTCCTTCGCCTCTGACATGACGTCCTGACCTTAAATCTCCTGAGACAGAGAAAGTCACTGAGCCCCAGCCACTCTGTTATACAAGAGCTATATATAGACTGGAGAGGAGGAGGAAAAGGGATGGGAGAGGAAGATAGGAGAGGACAGAGGATAAGAGGAGAGGGAGAGGAGAGGAGAAAGTAGGAGGAGATGAAGAGAGGGAGAGGAGAGGAGGAGGAGAGAGGAGGAGGACAAGAGGGGAAGAAGAGAGAAGGGGAAGAAGAAAGGATGGGAAGAGGAGGGAACGAGAGGAGAGGACCTCATTTAATCATTTGGACAGAGTCTGGATTAGTGATTGGTTCAATGTCCATCTCGCTCAGCTCTCACTCTCCTTTCTCTTTTTCTTTCTGTCTCTCTTTGCTTTTATTTAGCAGGATGTGTCATTGTTTATAAATCCTGATCCTGCCTCTGCCCTGACCAGCCATGCCAGTTGAGAGAGAAAGATGGAGAGAGCCGATCTATCTGTTTGTCTGTTTGTCTATCTATCTATCTATCTATCTATCTATCTATCTATCTATCTATCTATCTATCTATCTATCTATCTATCTATCTATCTATCTATCTATCTATCTATCTATCTATCTATCTATCTATCTATCTATCTATTTATTTATCTATCTATCTATATATCTACAGTATCTCTCTAATTCTCTCTCTTCCTCCCTCTCTCTGCTTGTTGTATAATATGAGCTGTAGTCGTGTTAATACCAATTCCGTCCTGACTTCACCCACACACAGACTGTTCTCTAGGTCACTGACTGGCAATTGACATTTTACGCACCATAATTGTAGGATTACTTAATAGTCGGTGTCTTGCAATACAAGCAGAGAAAAATATTACTTTTCTCAGCTATAAGACACACGCGCAGTGCAGTGGAGGAAATGTGGGCAGTGCTCTAGCACACAAGGCAGGTGTCCATTGGTTTATTCAACAAAGCAATGTTGCAAAAAAAATCATTGCGACATATGCATTGGAAACGGCAGATATAGATCTGCAAAAAATGTCATTCATTCGACAGGGGTGGATTTTTGTTTTGTCAAACTTTATTGCCACAAATATGAATGGAAACAGTGTTTTTGGAATAAATTATGATTGCCAAATATTTTTGAAGGTACACGGGCACGTGATGTCATCACGTAACTATAAACACCACTCCACATTGAATTTTAAATGCCTACTGCTTGCTAAATATATTTTTTTTAACTATAAAAAATGATTTTTCTTTGCAGAACAAGGATTGTCCTGACTTTCAAGAATGCCTGAATTGTGTTTCACTATCCAATTATTTCAGATCTTGTAACGGGTGTCTAGTTCTTTCTCCTCCTCGGACGAGGAGAGGAGAGAAGGATCGGAGGACCAAAATGCAGCGGGTTGTGAATACATAATGATTTAATTACAGACGAAGACGAAACACGAAGAACACTTGAAATGATTACAAAATAACAAAACGAAAACGTAGACAGACCTGAACTATGAGAACTTACATGTAACACGAAGAACGCACGAACAGGTACAGACTACAACAAAACGAACGAACAAACAAACAAACCGAAACAGTCCCGTGTGGTGCATAGACACAGACACGGAAGACAATCACCCACAAACAAACAGTGTGAACAGCCAACCTATATATGGTTCTCAATCAGAGGAAAACGTCAAACACCTGTCTCTGATTGAGGACCATATAAGGCTAATTACAAGTGACCTAAACATAGAAACACAAAACATAGAATGCCCACCCCAACTCACGCCCTGACCAACTAAACACATACAAAAATAACATAAAACAGGTCAGGAACGTGACAGATCTACAGGAGTGTAAGTCTCACCATGCCACAGACCATGGCGATACGTTGGCACATGAGAATTATTAGAATATGGCAAATATTAGTCAATTCTTGCATTCTATCCATGCTGGATTTTTGCGGGCTACCTGAGACATGAAACAGATAGGTGGGAGGGCATACAGGCTATCACCAATGTATAATTGCACAATTGGCCTAAATGGGTAATGTAAACACTACATTTTTATTTGACACTATAGGTTTTTGCAAAAACATATTTTTTGGGGGGTGTGACGCACCCTAGCAGGCAACTGTCACCCTAGCAGGCAACTGTCACCCTAGCAGGCAACTGTCACCCTAGCAGGCAACTGTCACCCTAGCAGGCAACTGTTGCATCTATTTTCTATGCAAACTTTCTAAATGTCGACAAATAAATCACTGGACAAGTTAATGGAAACAAAGCTAGTGACTTTTGGAAAGAGTGCACACAAAAAATGAGGGTTCCTCAATGGTTCGTTGGGAAGGGTGATGGTTTTATGTGGAACCATACTGACCCAAATAACCCTTTGAGCCTTTCAATGGTTCTTTGCAGTTCAGAAACGGGTTCTTTCGTCTTTTAGTGATGATTAAAATATAGGGTTGGCGTCTCAATATAATATTTGGGGGGGCGTGGTTTGAGAACAACTGTGAGTAAGAGTGACATGTCAGTTTATCTAATCTGCGGTGTTATGCCATTACGTTTTAAAAATGACTATGGCCAGTGACAGTGTCTTGAGAAAGACGCACATATGGCCTTGTGTCATTTGAGAAGTGACATCTAAGTCAGTGGTTATCAAACCTCTTCTCAGGGAGCCCTAGCTGTTCCAGGGCTAGCACACCTTATTCAACTGGTCTATTAACACAATAATAACACCAATGGAATATTAACAATATAATATGGCTAACCAGAATAAAAACCCTGTATGGTTCTTCATATGATTCCTTGTTGAACCTTTGAGATTGAGAAAGATCCCCACAAGGATAGTAAAACCAAAACACACACACACACACACATAGACTCACACACCAATGCATACACACACACACACACACACACACACACACACACACACACACACACACACACACACACACACACACACACACACACACACACACACACACACACACACACACACACACACACACACACACACACACACGTATAGAAGCAGGCTAGGCTCTGTTTGTTGGGTACAGGAAGCGTCCCACTGACTACTACACAGTGGTGAGAACACTAACACCTGCTCTCTATCGCTCCCCTCTCTCTTTTTCTTTCTCTTTATCATCCCTCTTTCTCTCCATCATCCAGTAAATCTCTCCTCATTGACTCTTTCTGTGTCTATCTTTTCCAGGCTCCTGTCCCTCCCTCTCTAGTAGCAGCATATAGATGAGTGTTCTCTAATTAACACAGTGATGAACATTTAGATCTGGGAAGCTTGACCCCTGCTTCCTCTCAGGTGATCATGGTGCACGGATGCACACACACACACACGCACACACGCACACAAACACATTCTCTCCCACACACACACTCTCCCTCTCAGGTGGCCATGGCACATTCAGGATAATGTAGTTAATGTGAGTTGAGACAGGTACAAGGGTCAGCTATTCCCCCAGACAGATACAATAGTTCTGAATGACAGTGGAGACTATGAACTGATAGAAATAGACATGAGACTATTAGAGAATGTCAGGGCTGAGAGAGAACCAGAGAGTGAACGAGGCATTGTGTGTGTGTGTGTGTGTGTGTGTGTGTGTGTGTGTGTGTGTGTGTGTGTGTGTGTGTGTGTGTGTGTGTGTGTGTGTGTGTGTGTGTGTGTGTGTGTGTGTGTGTGTGTGTGTGTGTGTGTGTGTGTGGCACACATGTATACATACACAGTCTTGCACAGCTACTCTTGTGGGGACATACAATTCAGTCCCATTCAAAATCCTATTTTCCCTAAACTGTACCCTTACCTTAACCTTCATTCTAACCCTAACCCTAACCTTAACCCAAAAACCTAACCCTGACCCTAACTCCAAAACCTAAAACTAACCCTAGCTCCTAACCCTAAACCCAATTCTAACTAATTCTAACCTTAACCCTAAAACCCCTAGATATAGCATTTGACCTTATGGGAACCAACAAAATGACCCCAGTTGGTCCCCAAAAAATGGTTTACTATTCTTGTGGGGACTTCTACAAGTTTGGTTAAAAATGTCCGCACGCACACACACACACACACACACACACACACACACACACACACACACACACACACACACACACACACACACACACACACACACACACACACACACACACACACACACACATAGGGGTCAACGTGCCCAGGGCTCGAGGAGACATTATTGGATTGGATGACAAGGCGAAGCTACCAATAACATGTCACCTCTAAGGAGTCGTATGCCCTATGCCCTGTCCCGTCTTAACCACAGCCTGTCAATATCACACAGTATAGTACACAACTCCTCAGGCCAGGCTTTCATAGGAACACACACAGAAACACACCCAGCACACACACACACGCAAGCAAGCAAGAACACACATACAATACAATCATACACAATTTATGCATGTCGATAAACATAAATAAAGGGATGAAAGGATTAAATTGAATGGCATACATAACCCTCTCTTTTTTCTCTCTCTCTATACTGCAAACACACACTCAAATACCAAGAGCATCTCATTGTTCGAGGTTTACTAGTAGGCCACTGGCTCCGTGGCATGACAAGTTGCTTAGCTAAACTTGAAATAAAATAGACAAAAATAGAAAAGATTTTTGAAAACCCTGCAATTTCCTGATTAAAATTTCTAATACCTGAAATGAACCATATGCATAGAATGTCTCACACTGTGGTGTATTTCTATTCCATTATAAAATCATATATCTGTGTATCAGGGTTTCTGTTAACCGGTAATTGCTAGCTTTTGGTCGATAAAAACAATGAAAAGCAAATAAATAAATTAAACATTTTTAAAAAATCCCATTGCAAAATAATGCTTTTTATTCATTAATGGAAATGTCAGTCGATGGAAATACATTTCATGCTTATCGGTTTATAAGTTCATTTGGTACATTTTGTGCAATTAAATTGTGGAGTGTGTATTTTCGTTAGTCGTCATGTATCTTGTTTTTTACACGCGCTCAACATCCAGACCCTATTTTGAGTGGAAAATTCCTATCACTTGTCAGACAGCGCTAGAGCTGCTGCTGCAGCTCCTCTGCTTGTTGCTGCTGGAGTGAAACCTGATTTTATGAGCGCCAGTCATTGCTCAACAATCTTAAATGTAAGAGCGTGTTAATCTTAAGGATCATACCCTTTTTTTCAATTTTCACCTAAAATGACATACCCAAATCTAACTACCTGTAGCTCAGGACCTGAAGCAAGGATATGCATATTCTTGATACCACTTTGAAGTGTGTGGAAATGTGAAATTAATGTGGGAGAATATAACACATTAGATCTGGTAAAAACAAATTATCATCTTTGAAAAGCAAGAGAAAGTCCATACTTTCAGATAGGAGTCTACTGTAGGTGTAATTTAGATTTTGGCCAACACATGGCAGCAGTGTGTGTGCAAAGTTTCAGACTGATCCAGTGAAGAATTACATTACTGCACAATATTTTGTATCAAGTCTGCCAGGAGTCTGCCCAAATGTGCCGAATTGGTCAACTGATACATTTTCAAGTAAATAACTATGGAGAACTTACAAAAATTCTACAGTAATAACACCTAGGAATGTCATTAATTATGGAACATTATCTCAAACACTAACTTTCACACATCTAAATGACCGGGTGGGGTGGGTGTGGAGCCAGAGACAGCAGTGGGGTCAAACTGTAGACCCCAGTTCCTATATTTCAACATAAAAATGTATTTTATCAAACAAAACTAAGCTACATTTTATTTACGTTAGCAACAACGGTCCTGGTTTAGGGAAACCCATCCCATAGAGGTTAAAAACAGTTTTGATGGCCAAGATTAAAATATATACTATTTTTATTTCTAAACTGGTAATTGAAGAGAGCCTCCGTTTGCCACTCAAGTGCATAGGCAATGGTAAGCAGGCTAACAGTGCGTCACCGTCCATCCTATTTGTTGCATCTTTAGATTCCCCCTCTTTCTAAGTTTCTAACAGAGATTTTCATCTCTGTCCCATAATGACCTGCTCACATCAGGTGCACTGTTTAGAATGGTTTGTTCCTGTGAGTTGCATTTTGGCAAATGTTTGAAAAGTATGTTTTGTTGGCTGCTTCATTACAGGAGTTGCATGTTCTGTTAAGATGAATTACCATAATCTAAATTTGATTTCTGTTATTGTCATTCTGAGGAACCATGGGTGGACACCATCATGGGTTACGCACCCAATGCATATGGGTACGGTAAATTCCTCAAATGGCCAGTAAATTAAAATGTTACTGGTCACGTCCGGTGCAATGTCCGGTGCAACATTTTCCTAAAGGAAACCCTGCTATGTATATAGCCACATGCTGCTATAACCACATTTTCTGGGTGACCTATGATGGCCTATATTTTTTTTTATTATAATTTTATTTAACTAGGCAAGTCAGTTAAGAACAAAATGGGCCAATTGTGCACTGCCCTATGGGACTCCCAATCACAGCCAGTTGTGATACAGCCTGGAATCGAACCAGGGTCTGTAGTGACACCTTGAGCACTAAGATGCAGTGCTTTAGACCACTGCACTACTCGGGAGCCTATAGAGAACATAGTAACAACAGAAACTATGGTTGCACCCTAAACGGCACCCCATTCCCTGTATAGATCACTATTTCACACTTAACACTTATGAATGCAAAGGAAATAGTAGTGATTATTCATGTATAGCTAAGTCTAATCTACTACCATATCACTATAAGTATCTGCGATGAAAGCATATGAGATCCATCATGTTCCCTCTCTTAATTCCTGTAATATTTCATTTGTTATGTAAATGTGATTCATTCACCGTCTGCTTGGCTGAAGATAACTTCCACTCTTAAAGTGACGGTGCTTCTTTTACTCTTTTGTTCTCTTCGGGACCCGTTGGAGAGTTTGCCAAATAACCTTTGTTGTCCCGCCTGCCTTAATGGATGCTTGGGGGTCTAATCTGCCTGTAAGAACAGATCTAGGATTAGCATAAACCACACCTAATCTTAGCCATAACCAATGGGAGGTACACTACAAAACTGACCTCAAATCAGTTCTTGGGGCTTCTTCATCTTTTCAACCCTCCCTGGAGCGTGCTTCAGTCACAACAGGGGCCCGAGGTGTTTCAGAGGCACAGGGAGGGAGTGTTTGGAGTGTGTAAAAACGCACAATGGGGATGTGTGTGTGGAGAGTGTGTTTGTGTGAGGGTGGAGTGTGTGGGGATTAGTGAAGGGAACACTGATGAGGGAAGAGTCTGTGCCAAGGTTGAGACGTTAATCCAGCTCTCACATGGTGACAGCCAGAGAGAGAGGGGTGTCCACACCCCCTCCACACACCCCTCCGCACCCCCAGAGAGCCCATCTCAGAAGCTCCCAAGGTGGGAAACACCGTAACACACACCTCTACTTCACGCTTCCTCCTATGGGCCACACGAACACACGCACACAGGTGGGTGGGCAGGTGGAAAGACACACAGGCAAGCAGACTCTCACACACGCAGAGAGGAAGAGTAGGGGTCTGAAAATGGATAGCGGATGTCTTTGAAGCAATATATCACTTTTTTATACTTATTTTTTTATACTTCTTTCAGCGTGTACATGTGTGTTTTTGCGTTGGTTTATGTATGTGTGTGTGTGTTTATTGTATTGTGCTGTAGAGAGGCGTATCCTCTATGCCTCCCTCTCTTCATCTCCCCTCCCTTTCTCCCCCTGTCCTCCCCCCTCTCCTCTCTCCATCCTCCCCCTCTCCTTCCCCATAGTTCCGGTACATGGTATCAGTTTAAAGGCAGTGAGGGGAGACTGAGCTGTCCGTAAACTCGGAGAGACAATGCATTCTTTTTAATTAAGCAATTAATATAACTTGACAACTTTGTTGGGCGCATTAGTTATTCTAATGTGTCTGAGAGACGTTCACTTTGGTAAATGAGTCGTGAGAAGGAGAGGATAGTGCTATCTGACTGAAGTCCTGTTTCCACTTAAAGGATTCTCTATATCTCTCTCTACCTCTCTTTTTCTTTCTTTCTCTCTCTTTCTCTGGCACGCTATTCAGCAAAAAGTGTACACATTTTTCACGTGAAAACTAATTTGCACTTTCACAAACATTTTACGTGAAAATGTAACTCTCACATGTGAAATTGCATTTTCACAACTTTCAAATGTCAAAGTCATGGAATCACATGTTGAAAATTTGCATCCCAATGTTGTCATATTTTTTAGCTTCTCATAACTTCTCATAAGATCACATGTAATCACATGTCAAATAAAATAAAATGTTATACATACACATACAACCATTACTAGAAGTCAGAAATTGTGAAAAACTGAGTTTAAATGTATTTTGCTAAGGTCTATGTAAACTTCCGACTTCAACTGTACATGTGGGTAGAGTTATTAAAGTGACTTATGCATAGATAATAACAGAGAGTAGCCTTGGTGCTCCGGCACCTCTTGCCGTGCGGTAGCAGAGAGAACAGTCTATGACTAGGCTGGCTGGAGTCTTTGACAATTTTTAGGGCCTTCCTCTGACACCGCCTGGTATAAAGGTCCTGGATGGCAGGAAGCTTGGCCACAGGGATGTGCTGGGCCGTACACACTAGCCTCTATAGTGCCTTGTGGTCGGAGGCCGAGCAGTTGCCATGCCAGGCAGTGATGCAACCAGTTAGGATGCTCTCGATGGTGCAGCTGTAGAACCCTTTGAGGATCTGAGGACCCATGCCAAATCTTTTCAGTCTGCTGAGGGGGAATAGGTTTTGTCGTGCCCTCTTCACGACTGTCTTGGTGTGCTTGGACCATGTTAGTTTGTTGGTGATGAGGACACCAAGGAACTCGAAACTCTCAAACTGCTTCACTACAGCCCCATCGATGATAATGGGGGCGTGCTCGGTCCTACTTTTCCTGTAGTCCACAATCATCTCCTTTGTCTTGATGGGGGGGTTAGGACGAATCTAAGGACCTGTGACTGACAGTTTTTTTCTCAATATTAAATTATTAACCTATCATCATTAATAGAATATTTTATTGACAATGTACTAATAAAACTAACGGTTTCTTATTCTTTTCTTGTTTTTGGCAAAAAGTAAAAACATCCAGAGAGCCTCTGTATTGCCCAACCCCCTCACTCTTTTTACATGAAATGGTTCGGTCCTGCCCCCCAAAACAAGGCGCGAACGGTACTTACTAGCAGAGAATTGCGAGTAAGGAGTGCTGGTGGAGCATCATGTCTCATCTTCCTAAAGAAAAATCTGGCTTCCAAAAATGAAAAGAAAGAAAAGAAAGACAGGAGAGAGAAAAGAAAGGGCGACAGTATGTCACCCAATTTTTCACAAAGGAAGGTGGGTGTAGTCCGTGAGTGGTGGAAATGAACCTGTTAGCTTAGTCCATAGTGAAATAGGCTACTTTTGCTCCCCTAAACATTAGTTACTTAATATCTTCACAGAGTGTTTACATTTCGCTCCTCTTTTAGCCGACATTTAATAAATGCAGGCAAACTTTTATCAAGCTGTTCATACTAAATCAGTGGTCCCTGCCCCTGCTTGGTGCCAGGCCCAACAGATGCAGCTTCAGGCTCAGCAGCCCTGTCTCCCCATCCCCATACCCCTGAACCAGCCATACTCCCAACTGAAGAAGGAGGTGAGCAGCATTGTGTTGAATGACATGTCATTTGGCATAATTGTAGGTACTGCAATGCATTGAGGACAGGAATGTGATTCTCCAGTCAGGAAAAACCTCACTTGACACAGAGGCAGCCAATATCAGAGCCTTAAAGGAAGAGATGCAGGCTCTTAGAGATGGATGGGAGTCTCTCCTGTCTGAGGCAACACTGATTGCTATGCAAATGATGTGTTGCACCTCAATTTAGCAAGGAACACAGCCGCCAGAGGAAAAGGAAGAGATTCCATGATGAGACCTCTCAAGAGGAGACAGCTCAGGACAATGCAGCAACAGTGTTTCGGAACACAGTGTTTTTTACTGCAATGGACAACATCATAAGTGACTTGGACACTAGGTTCCACACCACTGTAAAACTTGTAGAATCATTTTCTGCTCTTCTGAAAGTTGGGCAGATTAGTGAGAATAAAGTCCTTTCTGTGTGCCATCCACTGATCATGAAGTATTCCAGAGATCTCACACCTGAGTTTCAACACAAAGACACCTGAACAGTGTATATCCTGCCACTTTCCCCCTTAACTTGTCCCCTCTTGGTCTCCTGAATGCAATTTGCATTTTTGGAGAAGTGTGCATTACTTTACGTATATTTTGCACACTGCCTGTGTCTGTTGCTGGTGATAAAAACTATTTGAGGTCCACTATGTCCCAGGACAGGCTTTGCAGTCTTGCCATGCTGTCCATTGAAAGTCAGTTAGCTAGAAAGCTGGACTTCAAAGACTTGATCAGTGACTTTGCTAGCAAGAAGGCTCGGCGCTGGGCTCTTGGTGAGTAAGGCTGAGCAAGGGCCAGTGATAACTGTGAAATGGCATGGCTATGGATATTGGATCACTACACACATGATGCCCACAGGCTGAGAATAAGACTGAGAACAGACTGAGAACAAGATGTATCACAAAGTAATGGCTGGATTGCCATAAAATTTGTTGTGCACAATCAAGACCCCAAGTGGAAGAAACCTATTGATTTGGTGACCACTTGACCTTCCCTCTAGCGCCACCATCAGGCCTTTTCATTTAAATTTCCATTTTGTTTTCCATTTTCCATTTCCACTTGTACAGCTGCTTATTTTCTAGTTGATATGTACAGTTGAAGTTGGAAGTTTACATACACCTTAGCCAAATACATTTAAACTCAGCTTTTCACAAGGCTTGACATTTAATCCTAGTAAAAATTCCCTGTTTTACGTCAGTTAGGATCACCACCTTATTTTAAGAATGTGAAATGTCAGAATAATAGTATTTCAGATTTTATTTCTTTCATCATATTCCCAGTGGTTCAGAAGTTTACATACACTCAATTAGTATTTGGTAGCATTGCCATTAGATTTTTTAACTTGGGTCAAACGTTTCGGGTAGCCTTCCACAAGCTTCCCACAATAAGTTGGGTGCATTTGGGCCCATTCCTCCTGACAGAGCTGGTGAAACTGAGTCAGGTTTGTAGGCCTCCTTGCTCACACACGCTTTTTCAGTTCTGCCCACAAATTGTCTACAGTATTGAGGTCAGGGCTTTGTGATGGCCACTCCAATACCTTGACTTTGTTGTCCTTAAGCCATTTTGCCACAATTTTGGAAGTATGCTTGGGGTCATTGTCCACTTGGAAGACCCATTTGTGACCACTCTTTAACTTCCTGACTGATGTCTTGAGATATTGCTTCAATATATCTACGTAATTTTGCTTCCTCATGATGTCATCTATTTTGTGAAGTGCACCGGTCCCTCCTGCAGCAAGCACCCCAACAACATGATGCTGCCACCCCCGTGCTTCACGGTTGGGATGCTGTTCTTTGGCTTGCAAGCCTCCCCCTTTTCCTCCAAACATAACGTTGGTCGTTATGGCCAAACAGTTCTATTTTTGTTTCATCAGACCAGAGGACATTTCTCCAAAAAATACAATCTTTGTCCCCATGTGCAGTTGCAAACCGTAGTCTGGCTTTTTTATGGCAGTTTTGGAGCAGTGGCTTCTTCCTTGCTGAGTGGCCTTTCAGGTTATGTCGATATAGGACTCGTTTTACTGTGGATACAGATACTTTTGTACCTGTTTCCTCCAGCATCTTCACAAGGTCCTTTGCTGTTGTTCTGGGATTGATTTGCACTTTTCGCACCAAAGTACGTTCATCTCTAGGAGACAGAACGCGTCTCATTCCTGAGTGGAATGACTGCTGCGTGGTACCATGGTGTTTATACTTGCGTACTATTGTTTGTACAGATGAACGTGGTACCTTCAGACATTTGGAAATTGCTACCAAGGATGAACCAGACTTGTGGAGGTCTACAATTTTTTTCTGAGGTCTTGGCTGATTTCTTTTGATTTTCCCATGATGTCAAGCAAAGAGGCACTGAGTTTGAAGGTAGGCCTTGAAATACATCCACAGGTACACCTCCAATTGACTCAAATGATGTCAATTAGCCTATCAGAAGCTTCTAAAGCCATGACATAATTTTCTGGAATTTTCCAAGCTGTTTAAATGCACAGTCAACTTAGCGTATGTAAACTTCTGACCCACTGGAATTGTGATACAGTGAATTATAAGTGAAATAATCTGTCTGTAAACAATTGTTGGAAACATTACTTGTGTCATGCACAAAGTAGATGTCCTAACCGACTTGCCAAATTATAGTTTGTTAACAAGAAATTTGTGGATTGGTTGAAAAAAGTGTATGTAAACTTCCGACTTCAACTGTATACTTAGTTCAAAAACTGCTGCTGATATTTTTTGTTTGTTAAATCATTCTATAGATGATAATGTGAATTTATTTTAATTGAAGAGGTTAATGTATATTTAAGTTATATTTATTTTAAGTTATTCATTAATGTTAAGATCATTTTCCATTCAATATTTTTCACATTATAATTACATTTAGACTGTAAAGTGTATTTTTTAAAGAGGGTATCAGTCTTGCATCAAATAGTGAATTCCACTGTATGCAGAATGTTACTACATGCATGTCTGCACAGTGTTAAATTTTCAGAGCTCACTGTCAGCTCACTGTCAGTATCGTACAGTAAATATTGGACTACAAGAGAGTTGCAAGCCTGCAAAGATAGAGTTATTTAAAGCTTTGAATGGGTTGATTGGGTTCTGGAGGTGTGTGGTTACAGCAATTGCACAGGGTTGGTGTGGCCTGTGGTGGTGGGGCCCAATGTGATATCTTTTCATGGGGCCCAAAATCCCTGGCAGCGCCCCTGGGTGTTGGAGTCGTGCCTGGTCATGCAGTGAAGTGAAACACGTGATTACGTGAAATTCATGTCGTTTTTCCGTAAAGGAACACACACACACCACATATACACATACGTCTCAGGCATTTAGTTTATGTTGTATTTAGTTTAAGAGCTGCCATGTTTTTGCAATTAAATGAAGGACGCAGGGTAGAAACCATTTTCCTCTGTCTGACAGGGGCCATTTGTGTCAAGGAGGGAAGGGATATGAAACACACAACTTTAAGCCACAGTTTATTGTGGGCTTGGCAGGGACACTGATGGGGACTGACCGGCTGGAAACGGCCGCTCGCTTCTCCTGAAACAGGGAATTATGGGTGAAAGAAAGGCTGACCTCAGAGTTTAAGGAACAGAATGGTTGCTATAGTAGCCAGGCTGGACTTCACTGTAGTGCAGGGGATTTCTCAAACCTGCACATATTTGTTCCAGAACCAACATTAACACCCCTGATTTAAGGAGTACTCAAGGGCTTGTGTTGGTGTGTGTGTGTTCACTGTCTTCACCCAACTTCACTGGACCTCTAGAGAAATTGTATTTTCTCACTTTATTGTGTTAATAGAATAATTCATAATAAATGTGAAGGAAATCGCATCTTCATTATAATTACAAATAAAAAGCATATTATACAGTAATATGCAATATGCATGAGCGTGTCTGGTCCCCTCCTTATCCCTATACCAGCCAGGTCACACAAGATAGATTTCAGTATTCAACGTTTGTCCAGGTCCCTAGGATGTCGGGAGATCAAATCAAATCAAATTTATTTATATAGCCCTTCTTAAATCAGCTGATATCTCAAAGTGCTGTACAGAAACCCAGCCTATAACCCCAAACAGCAAGCAATGCAGGTGTAGAAACACGGTGGCTAGGAAAAACTCCCTAGAAAGGCCAAAACCTAGGAAGAAACCTAGAGAGGAACCAGGCTATGAGGGGTGGCCAGTCCTCTTCTGGCTGTGCCGGGTGGAGATTATAACAGAACATGGCCAAGATGTTCAAAATGTTCATAAATGACCAGCATGGTCAAATAATAATAATCACAGTAGTTGTCGAGGGTGCAGGAAGTCAGCACCTCAGGAGTAAATGTCAGTTGGCTTTTCATAGCCGATCATTAAGAGTATCTCTACCGCTCCTGCTGTCTCTAGAGAGTTGAAAACAGCAGGTCTGGGACAGGTAGCACGTCCGGTGAACAGGTCAGGGTTCCATAGCCGCAGGCAGAACAGTTGAAACTGGAGCAGCAGCACGGCCAGGTGGACTGGGGACAGCAAGGAGTCATCATGCCAGGTAGTCCTGAGGCATGGTCCTAGGGCTCAGGTCCTCCGAGAGAGAGAAAGAAAGAGAGAAAGAGAGAGTTAGAGAGAGCATACTTAAATTCACACAGGACACCGGATAAGACAGGAGAAGTACTCCAGATATAACAAACTGACCCTAGGCCCCCGACACATAAACTAATGCAGCATAAATACTGGAGGCTGAGACAGGAGGGGTCAGGAGACACTGTGGCCCCATCCGATGATACCCCCGGACAGGGCCAAACAGGCAGGTTATAACCCCACCCACTTTGCCAAAGCACAGCCCCCACACCACTAGAGGGATATCTTCAACCCCCAACTTACCATCCTGAGACAAGGCTGAGTATAGCCCACAAAGATCTCCGCCACGGCACAACCCAAGGGGGGGCGCCAACCCAGACAGGAAGATCACGTCAGTGACTCAACCCACTCAAGTGACGCACCCCTCCTAGGGACGGCATGAAAGAGCACCAGTAAGCCAGTGACTCAGCCCCTGTAATAGGGTTAGAGGCAGAGAATCCCAGTGGAGAGAGGGGAACCGGCCAGGCAGAGACAGCAAGGGCGGTCCGTTGCTCCAGAGCCTTTCCGTTCACCTTCACACTCCTGGGCCAGACTACACTCAATCATATGACCCACTGAAGAGATGAGTCTTCAGTAAAGACTTAAAAAAGTTGAGACCGAGTCTGCGTCTCTCACATGGGTAGGCAGACCATTCCATAAAAATGGAGCTCTATAGGAGAAAGCCCTGCCTCCAGCTGTTTGCTTAGAAATTCTAGGGACAATTAGGAGGCCTGCGTCTTGTGACCGTAGCGTACGTGTAGGTATGTACGGGAGATGCCTTCAAGACTGTCCACTAGGGGCAACTTGAGCGCCTATTACCATCTAGTAGGCTGGCAGCTTGCTAGGGTGTTGTGGATGGAGATAGAGGAGGGGCTTAAACCTGTCGCACCGACTCCTCCACCTCATCCCTTTAGTCTGCCCTACTACCCCACCTAATCCCTTTAGCCTTGTCCTACTCCCCCACCTCATCCCTTTTGCCTTGTCCTACTCCCCCACCTCATTCCTTTAGCCTTGCCCATCTCCCCCACCTCACTTCTTTAGGATTGTCCTACTCCCCCACCTCATCCCTTTAGCCTACAAGTATGTGTGTGTGTGTGTGTGTGTGTGGGTGCATGTGTGAGCGCGCATGTGTGTATGGCAGTCTGAGGTCCCCTTTTCTTCATCTTTGTTGGAGTTGTAGAAATGAAATTGTGCACAGTAAATGGATTTGCTGGGGTTTATCCAGTCCATTTTACTGCCTCTATTTTCTCCCTGTTCCAGTTTGCTGCCGCTTTATAATGAAGTAGAGGCTAAATATGCACCAGGAAATGTGGTAACCTCTCTCTCTCTCTGTCTCTCTGTCTCTCTCTCTTGCTCAATCTCTCTCACATTCTCTCTCTCACCCTTCCTCCCCTCCAATCTTTCTTTCCCTCCCCCTCTCTCTCTCCCCTTCACTCTCTCTGTCCCTCCTCTTTTCTCTCCCTCTCTGTGTCTCCCTCTCTCAACTGAGTGAGTGATCTAATTCAATTCCTATTACAGAATGACAGTTCATGGTAATTGCTGCTGTTCTAATGTCCTCCATTACGTCCGACAGTAGAGCCTGAGACGCTGTAATTTTCTGCCTGTGGATAGAGAGAGGAATATGGGAGGGAGGGAGAGAGGGAGAGGGAGAGAGTGAGACCACTAGACCTGAACAGGTTTCAATGCAGGCTACACAGACAAGAGCAGGAAGTTGGAAAAAAGGTATACCCAAAGGCGCTTCAGCCCAGTTTAAATGAAAAAGGGGGATCAGGTGCTCATCTGAGGGACTTGAATATCCCCAAAACATTCCTTACCCCCGGATACTTCACTGGTGACTATCGTAGAGAATAAAGAAATAGGAGCACTCTGTTGCTGCGTAAATCTGACAAACAAACAATATGCTTACGTTTCAGAATGAATCGCCTTCATCTGAGCCTTGAAGCAGGGGTTCAAGTGTTATCACTAACACTGATGTTGGCTACACCGTAAACCCCAATGTGCTGTCATTACTCAAAACTTTTCAGGAAACCCATTGCACTTAATATATCTGACTACAGTTACTGGATTTTGTAATTGTGACCCTGTAGGGGGTCCAGATTGGAGTTGTATCAGCTTGATATTTTCGAGTAATGCCCCCACTAAGCCACGCCTCCAATATAATTCCTCTGTGTGCCTTGCTTTTTCGAGTGAATTGTAGAGTTACGACCAATGACTGTATTCGTTAGTGACAGAGACATGGTTGTTGAATTCGATCATTTTCAGTCCTGTGGCAAATATTATCATTATAATTAAACTCTTTATAACAATACATTACATACAGTATCTCATAAGGCCTTGTTTGGAGCCCTAGATTTACCCTCATACAGCGGCATGAAACTTATGGTTTACAGGCCACATCAGGCCCACAAGTAGGGTTGTAAACATTCCGGCAAAACAATCATGGTTGGAATTCTGGAAAACTTGGGAAATTGACCAGAAAATTGCAACCTATCTGCATGTCACATTATGCTGGCTTGCAAAGTGATGTGTAATTCCTATTGGACACCCGCCCGCGTAAGGACATCCAACATATGTATTTTTTTAACCTGCATTCATAATGATTGCCAGGATTACAAACAGCGTGAGGAGAATACCTGAACAATATAAACTGGAACAACCATTTCAGTAACAGGTGGAAAAAATCTGACTAAAGGATTGGATTAGTTAAGAAAAATGTATGTTATTTATATTTGTGTAGCATAAGATGAATCAATCAATTGCTCAATGTACATGCATGAACACAGACGTTTAAAACGATTCCAAAATATCGACAGTTGAAGTCGGAAGTTTACATACACTTAGGTTGGAGTCATTAAAACTTGTTTTTCAACGACACCACACATTTCTTGTTAACAAACTATAGTTTTGGCAAGTCGGTTAGGACATCTACTTCGTGCATGGCACAAGTAATTTTTCCAACAATTGTTTACAGACAGATTATTTCTCTTATAATTCACTGTATCACATTTCCAGTGGGTCAGAAGTTTACATACACTAAGTTGACTGTGCCTTGAAACAGCTTGGAAAATTCCAGAAAATGATGTCATGGCTTTAGAAGCTTCTGATAGGCTAATTGACATCATTTGAGTCAATTGGAGGTGTACCTGTGGATGTATTTCAAGGCCTACCTTCAAACTCAGTGCGTCTTTGCTTGACATAATGGGGAAATCAAAAGAAATCAGCCAAGACCTCAGAAAAAAATTGTAGACCTCCAGAAGTTTGGTTCATCCTAGGGAGCAATTTCCAAATGCCTGAAGGTACCACGTTCATCTGTACAAACAATAGTACGCAAGTATAAACACCATGGGACCACGCAGCCGTCATACCACTCAGGAAGGAGACGCGTTCTGTCTCCTGGAGATGAACGTACTTTGGTGCGAAAAGTGCAAATCAATCCCAGAACAACAGCAAAGGACCTTGTGAAGATGCTGGAGGAAACAGGTACAAAAGTATCCGTATCCACAGTAAAACGAGTCCTATATCGACATAACCTGAAAAGCCGCTCAGCAAGGAAGAAGCCACTGCTCCAAAACCCGCCATAAAAAAGCCAGACTACGATTTGCGACTGCACATGGGGACAAAGTTCGTACTTTTTGGAGAAATGTCCTCTGGTCTGATGAAACAAAAATAGAACTGTTTGGCCATAACGACCATCGTTATGTTTGGAGGAAAAAGGGGGACACTTGCAAGCCGAAGAACAGCATCCCAACTGTGAAGCACGGGGGTGGCAGCATCATGTTGTGGTGATGCTTTACTGCAGGAGGGACTTCACAAAATAGATGGCATCATGAGGAAGCAAAATTATGTGGATATATTGTTGCAACAGCTCAAGACATCAGTCAGGAAGTTAAAGCGTGGTCGCAAATGGGTCTTACAAATGGACAATGACCCCAAGCGTACTTCCAAAGTTGTGGCAAAATGGCTTAAGGACAACAAAGTAAAGGCATTGGAGTGGCCATCACAAAGCCCTGACCTCAATCCCATAGAAAATTTGTGGGCCGAACTGAAAAAGCATGTGCGAGCAAGGAGGCCTACAAACCTGACTCAGTTACACCAGCTCTGTCCAGAGGATTTGGCCAATATTCATCCAGCTTATTGTGGGAAGCTTGTGGAAGGCTACCCGAAACGTTTGACCCAAGTTAAACATTTAAAGGCAATGCTACCAAGTACTAATTGAGTGTATGTAAACTTCTGACCCACTTGGAATGTGATGAAAGAAATAAAAGCTTAAATAAATCATTCTCTCTACTATAATTCTTACATTTCACATTCTTAAAATATAGTGGTGATCCTAACTGACCTAAGACAGGGAATTTGTACTAGGATTAAATGTCAGGAATTGTGAAAAACTGAGTTTAAATGTATTTGGCTAAGGTGTATGTACACTTCCGACTTCAACTGTACCTGCAGTAGAGCATGCTGGGCAAAAAGGTTGTTTGTTATCATAACTTTTTTTTTAAATTGTTGATGTGTCTTCTCATTTAGTTTTCAGTCATTACCACATAAACATTTTAAGTAATATTTACTTTTCATTGACTTTGAGTTCAACTTATAATAAGTATTTGAGTAAACATGCCTTATGGTTTACAGTGTATTGTAAATTGTACAATACACGTTAGGTCTTTCAGTGAAACAATGGCTTTAACATCTGGTTAAATGATTAGATTTGAGTCTGTTCGTAACTTTTGTACTCTTATATTGTTAACAGCACTGCATAAAAAGCAAGTAATATTGGAATTGATCATGCTCCTCATCCATTGGGATCTGAGGACACCCTGTTGTTTTCCAATGAAAGAAAGTGTCAGCAATGCTCTATTTACTGAATATCACACTCATCTATGTCTAAGACTGAGACTAAGGATGTTTTCACACTTGGTCCCTTTCAGACAATTTTTGTGAACTGAGTGCGGTTCTACCCGGACTATATGCATTGTTGGTTAAGGGCTTGTAAGTAAGCATTTCACTGTAAGGTCTACACCTGCTGTATTCGGCGCATGTGACAAATAAAGTTTGATTTGATTGCATTTTTTGTCTAGTGTGAACAATCCAAAGGAACTCAGACCACTCAAAAGAGCCCCCGAAGCAAACCGAAGTGAGACCATCTCGAGAGGTGGTCTGAGTTTGGTTGGCTTGAAATCCTTGTTCCGGTTCCCTTTTTGTAGGGCAGTGTGAACACAAAGCTACCCAGGTTCACTTGTCATTATTCCCGCCACCACACACTAGACTACTGCAACACAGTTCCCCCTGCAATAACCCCTCACTTTGGTGCCACAAAAGAGAGTAGATGATGATTTTTTATTTTTGTATATGTTTAACCTTTATTTAACTAGGTAAGTCAGTTAAGAACAAATTCTTATTTACAATGACGGCCTTCCATAAGGCCTCCTGCAGGGACGGGGGCTGGGATTTAAAAAAAAGTGTATATATAAAAATATAACTTCAACAGTAGGCTGACGAGTGTCAGAACATAGTACTTTGTTTCTGGCCATTTTGAGCCTGTTATCGAACCCACAAACGCCGATGCTCCAGATACTCAACTAGTCTAAAGAAGGCCAGTTTTATTGCTTCTTTAATCAGCGCTAACATAATTGCAAAAGGGTTTTCTAATGATCAATTAGCCTTTTAAAATGATAAACTTGGATTAGCTAACACAATGTGCCATTGGAACACAGGAGTGATGGTTGCTGATAATGGCCTCTGTACACCTATGTAGATATTCCATAAAAAATCTGCCATTTCCAGCTACAATAGTAATTTACAACATTAACAATGTCTACACTGTATTTCTTTATCAATGTGATGGTATTTTAATGGACAAAAAATTAGCTTTTCTTTCAAAAACAAGGACATTTCTAAGTGACCCCAAACTTTTAAACGGTAGTGTATATAACGACTTTGGGCTAGCCATTGTAAGTTCAGAGTCACTCGTCCTAACAGTACCTGTGTGCTGGAGGCAAGCGAAAGCTCGGGAGAGAGGGGGGAGTGTGGTGGGGGTACGTGTACCAGACAGGGTGAGACAGGCCAGGGCAGATTGTGAACAGATTGCCAGGTGGAATCCAAGCAGCAGTGCAGCATTCAACAGGAGTAGGTGCGCAACCCACTTGGGAGAAGCTTTTATTTCTGGAGGCAGATTTCTCGTAGAAAATGCCAGGAGGAGGCTTCAAAGACTCCTGCCACTTGTTGGGCCCAAAGGCCTTGACACCTTTCACTTCACACCTCAGTGCTAATTGAAGTTGTATCTGGTCTGTCCTAGCAAGCCTGGCAGTCTTAATTCAGCATTCAGTCCCCATAAAGTCAAATATATCATTGTATTGTACGTTATTTATTTAAAAAAAATTATTTTTCTTCTTGGCTTTCAAAATAGCATTAGACCAAACAATACTTACTCAGTTCCATGTTGGTGTCCTCAGGTCTCTGCTGTTTGTTTGCTAGAGCACCCTCCGTATAGCTTGGAAACAGGAAACCTTGGTAGCAGTAATCTATCCAGTTAGTTTTGGCCAAAATTAGGTTGTAGGTTTGGAGTTTTGATCTGGAGCGAAGGCCATGCAGGTGGAGGGTAGCATCATGCATATGTCCCTGGCAAAAAATCCAAGTTTATCTAACTCCAAATCTATCATTTTGTAAAAAACATGTTGAAAAACGTGAGAGCTCACATGCAGCAGTGTCTCTCTCTCTGTGTCTCCAAATACATGTTCGCAGAAAAAAACAGGCTGTTTTTGGATATTGATTAGCGATTATCAAGGATGCACAGACATTACAATATATGTGTGGAGTTTTTAGTTCAGATTATTTGTTTGCAATATGTGATCTATAGGCTAAGAGAGCTTCATAAGATGTTTATTCACTTGTGGGGTTTTAATAGTGTGCGATGACAACAACATATTTGGTGAGAATCACGACATAGGGTACAAAATCAATTAAAGCCTACATTGGGTGAAACATTTTCACATTTTTTTTACATTTTCAGCATTATTTAACATGCAGCTATTTATTCTGTTACCAATAATATTTCCATGTTAAAATTATGAGTATCTTCAGATTACAATTATTATGTCTTATTTTTTAACTAAATGCAATCTATTAGCTTCCAAAATGTAAGTAGGTATATACAGCTGTCTGATAACATGTTCTGATGGAATGGCTTTCCTGCACTTTATAAAAAAAACTGAGTGCATTGAGTGAATGTTGGAAAAAGACCTTGGTTCCTTTTTAAACAAATGAATATGCAAAGAGGGCTTGGGGCCAGGGCCGGTTCTAGCATTTTGGGGGCCCTAATCAAGATTTGGTTGAGGCCAAACGGGCAAAATACATCTATGGCCCCCCTCTTGACCTTGGAGAGAAAAATTTAAGTTTTCAAGTAAATACTACACATTTTTCCAAGTTTTCTACAGTTCTACATCTTTTGCAGTTGGGCGGAGAGAAGATTTAGCAATTTTATACAAATGTCATGCTATTCTACATATTTTGCCATGGGGCAGTGATACTTTTTTGCAGTTCAAAGCACATTATCTGCAGTTCTACACATTTGGCCGTGGGGCAGAAATAACATTTAACAAGTTTATAACAAATGTCATGCAATTCTACTCATTTTTACATGGGGCAGAGATACATTTTAGCAGTTTTAAAGCTAATTACCTGCAATTCTACCCCTTTTGCCATTACTTATGCCATGTTAATGATATCTGAGTGTGAGTGACTAACAAAATCAATGGAGGCCCCCTGGAGGTCAGGGCCCCTGGGCACGTCAGTATCCGGCCATGATTTCTACAAGTTTAGATAACTGGCTAGACTAACTTACCAATACAAAAATTGTTAGTTGACATTGCCAATTGAGTTACTGTCAGTGAAAGACAAAACAAGAGATAAACTGTTGATGCACAGCTAAATATCAAACTTACACCTTGTGTATTCTACTTAATTGTAACTCTCAACAGCAAGTTGAAACCCAGACGAGTTGTTTATCTTTATTTGTTCGGTGGGATCTAGCGGCCGGGGGCCCTTAGCGACCGCTTATGTCACTAATGCCTGGAGTGGGTCCTGCTCGGTCCAGAAGATAGGTGAAGTGATCTGGCAAAAGAGTTGAGTCCTCATTCAAATGCAAGGGCAGTGTGAATACAAAGAGAACTGAGTTATATTGCTTTATTTTTTACCCCAGAGTTCACTTTAAAGAGGACTGAGATCGGTTCTTTTAAAGAGGACTATATTTGAAAATACCCTAAGAAGAGAGTGACATTAAGAAGATACTCTCTAGCCTCATCCATGTCAAAGAGTGACACTAAGAAAGTCTATGAGGGCTCTCATCACTGCATTCTCTTCAGTTCACCCTGTGATTTCCCTCTCCACCCCCTCCAAACACCCCCATCCCCAAAAGGCTCCCTTACATCTAGCTCTCCATCTCTCACAGTGTAGCTGTGAAATCTCATTTAGAGCGTAGAGAAAGTACAGAGGAGCTACAGGCCTGCTTTGTCTAAAGCCCGAGGGAATACAAAAACCAAGAGCTGAATGCTATCAGTCTGTTAAACACATCACAGAGTCTGAGTCCAAAATGGCACCCTATTCTCTACATAGTGCAATACTTTTGACCAGGGCCCACAAGGCTCTGGTGAAAAGTTGTGCACTATGTAGGCAATAGGGTGCCAATTTGGACAATGTGAGAGTGTGTTCTGGGGTTTTCATACAGTCACTACTTCGCAGTCCAAGCAAGATGCATGAAATGAAGAACAAACTAGCTATATCTACAAAAGATGTTCAGCCACTCTGTCTTCGGAGGGACATGTATGTTAAAAAAAAAAATTGTATTGTTGCAAAAACCAAGACTTTTCAGCATAAAAGCTATCAAGGCTTGTTCAAACCCCATAAGGGACAAATGTTTTCTGGCTGTTGTTGAAGTGAAACACTATGAGCAAAATAAGGTCTTCTGTTTTTGTTGTCTTTACGTTCGTTTTCCACTAAGTTCGGAGTATATTCATGGATTGCACGTTGCGTCACCATATGGTTGTGAAGAATCTCAACTGAACGTTCTACTCAATACACTCTTAACGTTCTACTCAATACACTCTTAACGTTCTACTCAATACACTCTTAACGTTCTACTCAATACACTCTTAACGTTCTACTCAATGCATTCTTAACATTCTACTCAATACATTCTTAACGTTCTACTCAATGCATTCTTAACGTTCTACTCAATACACTCTTAACGTTCTACTCAATACACTCTTAACGTTCTACTCAATGCATTCTTAACGTTCTACTCAATACACTCTTAACGTTCTACTCAATACACTCTTAACGTTCTACTCAATGCATTCTTAACGTTCTACTCAATACATTCTTAACGTTCTACTCAATGCATTCTTAACGTTCTACTCAATACACTCTTAACGTTCTACTCAATGCATTCTTAACGTTCTACTCAATACACTCTTAACGTTCTACTCAATGCATTCTTAACGTTCTACGCAATGCATTCTTAACGTTCTACACAATGCATTCTCAACGTTCTACTCAATACACTCTTAACGTTCTACTCAATGCATTCTCAACGTTCTACTCAATGCATTCCTAACGTTCTACTCAATACACTCTTAAAGTTCTACTCAATGCATTCTTAAAGTTCTACTCAATGCATTCTTAAAGTTCTACTCAATACACTCTTAACGTTCTACTCGATGCATTCTTAAAGTTCTACTCAATGCATTCTTAAAGTTCTACTCAATGCATTCTTAACCTTCTACTCAATACACTCTTAACGTTCTACTCAATACACTCTTAACGTTCTACTCAATGCATTCTGAACGTTCTACTCAATACACTCTTAATGTTCTACTCAATACACTCTTAACGTTCTACACAATGCATTCTGAATGTTCTACTCAATACACTCTTAACGTTCTACTCAATACATTCTTAACGTTCTACTCAATACACTCTTAATGTTCTACTCAATACACTCTTAACGTTCTACACAATGCATTCTGAATGTTCTACTCAATACACTCTTAACGTTCTACTCAATACACTCTTAACGTTCTACTCAATGCATTCTTAACGTTCTACTCAATACACTCTTAACGTTCTACTCAATGCATTCTTAACGTTCTACTCAATACACTCTTAACGTTCTACTCAATGCATTCTTAACGTTCTACTCAATACACTCTTAACGTTCTACTCAATACACTCTTAACGTTCTACTCAATGCATTCTTAACGTTCTACTCAATACACTCTTAACGTTCTACTCAATGCATTCTTAACGTTCTACTCAATACACTCTTAACGTTCTACTCAATACACTCTTAACGTTCTACTCAATGCATTCTTAACGTTCTACTCAATACATTCTTAACGTTCTACTCAATGCATTCTTAACGTTCTACTCAATACACTCTTAACGTTCTACTCAATGCATTCTTAACGTTCTACTCAATACACTCTTAACGTTCTACTCAATGCATTCTTAACGTTCTACGCAATGCATTCTTAACGTTCTACACAATGCATTCTCAACGTTCTACTCAATACACTCTTAACGTTCTACTCAATGCATTCTCAACGTTCTACTCAATGCATTCCTAACGTTCTACTCAATACACTCTTAAAGTTCTACTCAATGCATTCTTAAAGTTCTACTCAATGCATTCTTAAAGTTCTACTCAATACACTCTTAACGTTCTACTCGATGCATTCTTAAAGTTCTACTCAATGCATTCTTAAAGTTCTACTCAATGCATTCTTAACCTTCTACTCAATACACTCTTAACGTTCTACTCAATACACTCTTAACGTTCTACTCAATGCATTCTGAACGTTCTACTCAATACACTCTTAATGTTCTACTCAATACACTCTTAACGTTCTACACAATGCATTCTGAATGTTCTACTCAATACACTCTTAACGTTCTACTCAATACACTCTTAACGTTCTACTCAATACACTCTTAATGTTCTACTCAATACACTCTTAACGTTCTACACAATGCATTCTGAATGTTCTACTCAATACACTCTTAACGTTCTACTCAATACACTCTTAACGTTCTACTCAATGCATTCTTAACGTTCTACTCAATACACTCTTAACGTTCTACTCAATGCCTTCTTAACGTTCTACTCAATGCATTCTTAACGTTCTACTCAATGCATTCTGAAAGTTCTACTCAATACACTCTTAACGTTCTACTCAATACACTCTTAACGTTCTACTCAATACACTCTTAACGTTCTACTCAATGCATTCTCAACGTTCTACTCAATGCATTCTAACGTTCTACTCAATGCATTCTCAACGTTCTACTCAATACACTCTTAACGTTCTACTCAATGCATTCTCAACGTTCTACTCAATGCATTCTTAACGTTCTACTCAATACACTCTTAACGTTCTACTCAATGCATTCTTAACGTTCTACTCAATGCATTCTTAACGTTCTACACAATGCATTCTTAACGTTCTACTCAATACACTCTTAACGTTCTACTCAATACACTCTTAACGTTCTACTCAATACACTCTTAACGTTCTACTCAATACACTCTTAACGTTCTACTCAATGCATTCTCAACGTTCTACTCAATGCATTCTCAACGTTCTACTCAATACACTCTTAACGTTCTACTCAATACACTCTTAACGTTCTACTCAATACACTCTTGACGTTCTACTCAATACACTCTTAACGTTCTACTCAATGTATTCTCAACGTTCTACTCAATGCATTCTTAACCTTCTACTCAATGCATTCTTAACGTTCTACTCAATACAGTCTTAACGTTCTACTCAATACACTCTTAACGTTCTACTCAATACACTATTAACGTTCTACTCAATGCATTCTTAAAGTTCTACTCAATGCATTCTCAACGTTCTACTCAATACACTCTTAACGTTCTACTCAATGCATTCTTAAAGTTCTACTCAATGCATTCTTAAAGTTCTACTCAATGCATTCTTAAAGTTCTACTCAATGGATTCTTAACATTCTACTCAATACACTCTTAACGTTCTACTCAATACATTCTTAACGTTCTACTCAATGCATTCTGAACGTTCTACTCAATACACTCTTAATGTTCTACTCAATACACTCATAATGTTCTACACAATGCATTCTGAATGTTCTACTCAATACACTCTTAACGTTCTACTCAATGCATTCTTAACGTTCTACTCAATACACTCTTAACGTTCTACTCAATACACTCTTAACGTTCTACTCAATACACTCTTAACGTTCTACTCAATGCATTCTTTACGTTCTACTCAATACACTCTTAACGTTCTACTCAATACACTCTTAACGTTTTACTCAATACACTCTTAACGTTCTACTCAATACACTCTTAACGTTCTACTCAATACACTCTGAAAGTTCTACTCAATACATTCTGAAAGTTCTACTCAATACATTCTGAACGTTCTACTCAATACATTCTGAACATTCTACTCAATACCTTCTTACATTTTTACATTTTAGTCATTTAGCAGACGCTCTTATCCAGAGCGACTTACAGTAGAGTGCATACATTTTATTACATTTTTACATACTGAGACAAGGATATCCCTACCGGCCAAACCCTCCCTAACCCGGACGACGCTATGCCAATTGTGCGTCGCCCCACGGACCTCCCGGTTGCGGCCGGCTGCGACAGAGCCTGGGCGCGAACCCAGCCCAGCCTGAGCGCGAACCCAGAGACTCTGGTGGCGCAGCTAGCACTGCGATGCAGTGCCCTAGACCACTGCGCCACCCGGGAGGCTCTTAACATTCTACTCAATGCATTCTGAACATTCTACTCCAAGTGCTTGTAATGTTCAACTCAATACATTCTGAACGTTCTACTCAATACATTCTGAACGTTCTACTCAATACATTCTGAACGTTCTACTCAATACATTCTGAACGTTCTACTCAATACATTCTGAACATTCTACTCAATACATTCTGAACGTTCTACTCAATACATTCTGAACGTCCCACTCAATACATTCTGAAAGTTCTACTCAATACATTCTGAACGTTCTTCTCAATATATTCTGAACGTTCTACTCAATGCATTCTGAAAGTTCTACTCAATGCATTCTGAAAGTTCTACTCAATGCATTCTGAAAGTTCTACTCAATGCATTCTCAATGGGTGCTGATGAAGATTTTGTCTGAAGTGCATTATAGGGGCTTGGAATCACAATGACATTTCAAAATCAGGCAAATAATTTGTATCAAAACCTTTTGTGATGTCGGCAGATCTACTTTAGATGCAGTTTAACCTTAGCTATAGCTAAGATTGAGGGGACAGCACTGGAATTTAGCTAACTAACTAATTTGGACAAAACAACCATTAGACTCCGTTCAAAATGACTGGGCACCACTTGACTTTTGGGAACCATTATGGCTGAGGTGTTTTTAGAACGTTCATAATAATGGCATGACGTGACAGAGTGATGGAGTTGGAACCCATGAATACAACAATAGATCATTCTTGAATGAGAACAGTTCAGAAATCCCTTCTAAATTCGCTTCTCACACAGTTGATGATGCAGAAAGGAAAACTTAACTTTACTGTGAGGAGAAATCCCAGTCTCATGGTTTTATTGTATAACCACTATACACACCATTCACATCCGACAGCTTCCCCGGCTTTGTCTCGTCATGCGCTGACGTGATCACGTATTATTATTGTATCCGATCTGCTTAATCGCAGCTTAATCTTTTCCAAGGTAATGCCTTATTATGCCTGGTGCTCGTTGAAGGATGACAAAGCCTTGGCCAGGTTTTAATCTGAATAACTGAAGTGCCTCTAGTTGAGCATATTAACCTAATCTCCCAACAGATGACAGTGGATCTCTCTCTCTCCATCTCTGTCTCTGCCTCTATCTATGAAATGATGTTGTTTATTGTTTTCTGGCGCTCATTGGCTTACCATGTAAGATTTGACAAGAATAAGCTCAGTGGTTTTAAACAGATAAGGAGGGCTTAGCTTCAAAGCAGTGTTTTCCCTGCAGAGGCTTCCCTCCTTCTTTTCCCCTTCATTTTGGTACCACTCTATCTATCTTTATTGATTGATAGAGAGAGAGAGAGAGGGTGAGTATAAAGAGAGAGAAAGACAGAGAGGGAAGGAACATGGAGGGAAAGAGGGTGAAAGAAAGAGTGAAAGAGAGAAAATATATAAATATTCTAATCTCTGCTGGGGCTGGATGCTGCTCTCTCTATCTACCAATAGTATCGACTCTAACATACACACAAACACACACACACACACACACACACACACACACACACACACACACACACACACACACACACACACACACACACACACACACACACACACACACACACACACACACACACACCAAAAACCACCCAACAGTGCGTGTGTTCTGTGTTGTCGTTTTGAACTAGTTTAGCGATCTTCATCTGCACGCACTCGGGGAACGCCAGCAAACGACGAAAACACCTCAGCTCGGCGCTGCTCTGACTTTTAATCAGCAGATTTGGTGCTAAATAATTAAAACATGAAAACAAATGTGTTGTGGAGTCTCCTGTGTATCCCAAATGGCACCCTATTCCCTATATAGTGAACTGCTTTTGACCACAGCTTTGGTCAAAAGTAGTGCACTATAATGCAGTGCCATTTGGGACACAGTCTCTGTGTGTATCGCGCCACCTTGCTGGGTGTTAGTGTTAGCACTATTTAATTGTGTGCTTATTGTTGCAAATGCTTCAGGGGGGGAATAGATAACGGTGTTTGAGAAAGCAGATGCTTCGATGTTTAATATGCACATGATCAGAAAGCCTATGTGAATAAGGTATCCCCTCATGTGAGTGTAGATAGCATGCTTACATTGTTGTTCCTTGGTCCAAAAGGGAATTCTGCTCCCAACCTCTCTGGAAAATCTCAGCAAACCCTAAACTTTTACAACTTAGAATAAAAAACGATGTTTAAGGAAACAATGCAAGGGACGGATTACATGCCTCAGTACATACCATTGTTCTCATGGGTTAATTTTACAGTCCTAATCCTACTGTTACTGTGATTCCTATAGCTCTTCTAAGAGGTAAGATGTGTACCAGCCCAGGTATGAAGGGGTGAATCTCACAGGAGAGGCGTGTAATGCAGACATAGTCACCCTCACTAGGCCTTAGAGAGAGACAAAGTGAAGGAGGCGAAATATAGAGGCAGAGAGTGAGAGCGATGGAGAGAGAAAGTGGGATAGAGAAAGGTACAGAGATGGAGAGAGAGAAAGAAAGAGAAGGTGAAGAGGGACAGAGTGGAAGTAGACAGAGAGAAAATGAGAGAGTGAGAGTGATGGAGATAAGGGGAGAAAGAGAGAGAGAGATGCAGTGTCCCAGTGTGCTCGTTGCCGACACCTCACTTAAAGCATTTCATTCATCAACCAAACTCTGGCTGCAGCTCTGTGAAAACAAACCTGCAAACCGGGATTGAATTGTAAGGGAGAGCAAGCACACACACACAACCTGCAAATGGGGAAAAAATGGTGAGGTCTAACACACACACACACACACATACAAAGACACACACCGCACACGTGCACACACACACACGTGCACACACACACACATAGGGCATTGTTAAGCATTATCACTGGCAGACAGAGACTCGGAGATCGTTGTATTCATCTGTCTGTCTTCCACTGCCCAGGGCCTAGTGCTGGCTTTAAGAGTATTTATGGGAACAAGGGCAAGAGGAGAGAGAGCGAGAGAGAGAGGAGTGAGATATTTAATAGATTAGGGGGATAACATAGGAAAAATAGGAGAGAGAGGTCAGTCTTTTCCTTATATCCGTTTGCATCATTACTTTAATAATAATAATCCGACATCTTGCTTCAAGAACACCTTTCATTAGATCATCCCTTTTATCTGGAACTTGCCATTTAAGGGGGACAGTCAATTATTGGAGATAAAAGTCAGGACATCTTTTAGCTCTCTGGATCTCTCTCCCTCTCTCTCTCTTTCTCTGGATTGTATTTGGGTAATGTCCAGTATAATTTACTCACTCTCTCTATAATTGAACTTTATGAGATGCCAGTGGACTCTAACAGTTCCCTACAGTTCATTGATCATATTTTACAGAGCAGTTTTGTCAGACTTGTAGAGCAAGTCTCTGCTACCCTCAGAGGAGAAAAGTCAAAGAGAATAAATACGAAAAAAGTAGAGGAAGAGAGAAGTGAGGATTTTTCTTCTGTTGTTTGGCTGACACTGGTAATCAGGGTGGAGAAGGCAAACCTTTGTAGTAGCGGCGCAGCGAGCGCCTCGGAACCCAAAGCAGGACTAGACGAGATGAGACGAGACTGCTGAAACGAAGCGAGGACCAAAAAACCAATCTGGTGAGATTTAAAGACAGAAAAGTTGAGAGTGGGAGAAAAAAAAAATAAAGAATTGAAATAAAGAAAAATAAAAAAGAGACAGAGTATGCAGAGGACATAGAGTGGAGGTCGAACGTACCGCTCCTACTTCCTCCCTCCATCCACTGCTCTCCTACACTCTCCCCGCCTGTCAGTTTTCTCGCTCCTTTGCTCCGTTAGGAAACAAGTATTTTTTTGCATGACATCCTTCTCTGCATATACAAAGTGTCTGGCTTGGCGTGCATCGCCACGGCAGCAAGCCGACGACCTGATGTTTAATTCATTGTCATGGAGCCGGAGGACAGCAGGAAATAAAGAAGCCGGGAAGAAAAAGAGATTGACATTCTGTTTTTCACCCTTTTCCTTCCCTCTTTTTCCCTTGGTTGGGATAGAATGAAAAAGGAAGGAAAGAGAGGGAGAAAGAGAGGGAGAGAGAGGGGACAGAGAGTGAAAAAGAGATAAAAAAAAACAGGAGATAGAGAAAGAGAGAGAGTGATATATAAAATAAGAAAAAGAGAGAGAAAAAGAGGAATGAAAGAAGTGAGACAACATATAGTACTGAAAGCCAGAGAGTAGTGCGAGAGGAGTGAACGGGTCCTTTAGTATTACAGAGGTCATCCTCTCTGTTTGCCTGTCTGCTTGGGGACACCGGGGGACACAAGATTGGGTTTGTGTGTGTGTGTGTGTGAGTGCGTATATGGTTGCATTCATGTTTGTGTCAGTCTGTGTTTGTGTGTGTGTGCAATCGCTCTGCCACACTTGCGTTAATAATCAGTGCTTGATTAAACAGCCATTCAGAGAGGCAGTATTAGGGAAGTCCCCTCAGAGCTGCAGGGATGGGCCAGGAACAACCTGATGTGTGTGCGTATGTGTGTGTGTGTCTCTGTGTGTGTGTCCATGTAAAATATTACCAAGTGGGGGATCTGTTTGAGTTCATACTGACCCAGAGGAATAGCCAATAGTACACCATACACCCTCCGACAAACACTCAGTAACACACCCAGTCACACACACATACACACACACACCATATAGCCCTCAGCCCTGCCTCACCCACTCCGTAAACTGACATTGTATGACCTTTTAGTGCAAATAGTGAGAGAGAAAAGGATGCTGCTCGCTCTCCTCGTTATGTTAAGGCGATAATTATACTCTTTGACAGAGAGTTCCTAAAAGCAACAAAATGAATTTCACTTACTGTCAAACCCTGGAAGTTTAAATTGCAATTAACACAAACGTCTGAAAGACAGTGGATTAATTGAGGATCTATCACAGTAATTGTTTGTGTCAGTCTGTTTTCGTGTCTCCTCCGTTGTGTTAGGAGCTGATTGCCCCTACGTCCCAAACGGCATCCATAAAAGTGTACTACTTTTAACCAGAGCCCTGTTTAAAAGTAGTGTCCTATACAGGAAATAGGGTGCCATTTGGGACACAGTTCAGAATTGGATGAGTTAAGAGGGTTCTGAGAGCGTTCTTTGAGCGTTCTTTGAGCGTTTGATGCAATTCCAAGAATATCACGTTGGTTTTTCTGACATTTGCTCAAATGCAGCCTTGGGCAGAGTCATCCCCACACACACTGCGGGAACCACGGAAGGCCTTCCTAATGATCCATTAAAACATGTATGTTGTTCTGAGTGAAATCAATAGCCTGGAAAACTAATGTAATATAAAACACTGCAGTGTATAGAATAAGAATGATTATAAAAAACAATGGCAGGGGATGGGAGAGGATGGCTCGCTGCGGGTATTTGGCCCTCTCAGTGTGAGAGGGAGAATGTTGTTTTGTACAATTTTAGATTAATACTTCGTGCTCACAGCAGGGGGTGGTAATTGTTGTGCATCATCTCGAGATTTTCCTGATGCAGGTTTTGATTGAGTGAGACCCCATTGGATTGAATGTGGATGATGTCGTCCCAAAAGATTTGACAGAAGTGTTCTCAAAATGGTACCCTATTCCCTTTGTAGTGCATGACTAGACCCCTATTGGCGCTATTGCCATTTAGGATGCACACAGTCACTAGAATAACTAGAGGCATAGATCTACAGTATAATTGATAGATAACCAGATACCTGTACGACACCAACGTTCACATAAACAATATTAATTTCTCAGCTGAATTGGTCTTAATTATTTAAAACTATATCTAGTCTGCCCTTCTCCAATCTCTGTTCTCCAATCTATTCATGGAGATTTAAAGTGGTGGCATTTCTAAGAAGTTGCTACTGCTGAATGTGATGATGTAAGTCTCTGAGATTTGGGAGGGGAGAAATACTGGTATGACACTTAGACAGGGTAAGCTCCAAACAGCACCCCTACCCTATAAATCAATTTTACAGCAAAATCAATGGTGTAAAATGCACACTATGTTCAGTGAACATATGAGTCCCACAGAACTGGTGTTAAAATAACACTTTTGAAAGAGTTAAAAATGTTACTCTGTTGCAGTGTTCCCGCTTTAACTCTTAAAGTCTTCATAGGAACTCAATTGTGGTGTTTGCATAGCTCCCAATACTCAGGGTTATTTTACACCATTGAGTGTTCATTGTACTCTTACAAAGTGCATTTAACCCCTGAATCAACACTAGAAATGTCACACTGAAAAATCAACACAGGTCAATAGTGCCCTGGTCAAAAGCAGTGCACTATAAAGGGAATAGGGTGCAATTTGGAGTGCACACATTGACTCTGTCCTCAAATGCCATCCTTGCCCCATTGACGATATACGGCACTGTGCTTTTTCTGTGTTTGCTTTGGGAACGGTACATATTGAACGCGGGGGGCACATTCCTTAGTTTAAATGTTCAAGGATCTTTTCCCTGAGCTCAAAGTCAAAGGCTGCCAGTCAGTCACATAGTCTATGCAGACCACTTTCATTGTAATTGTATGTGACCCACCGAAATAGTATTAAACTAACATTTTTCAAAGTGAAGATAAACTAACACCCCAAGAGTGTTGGACCATAACACCAGAGTGAATCATTTCAAAATCAAATCAAATCATATCTTATTTGTCACATACACATGGTTAGCAGATGTTAATGCGAGTGTAGCGAAATGCTTGTGCTTCTAGTTCCGACAATGCAGTAATAACCAACGAGTAATCTAACCTAACAATTCCACAACTACTACCTTATACACACAAGTATAAAGGGATAAAGAATATGTACATAAAGATATATGAATGAGTGATGATACAGAACGGCATAGGCAAGATGCAGTAGATGGTATCGAGTACAGTATATACGTATGAGATGAGTAATGTAGGGTATGTAAACATAAAAGTGCATAGTTTAAAGTGGCTAGTGATACATGTATTACATAAAGATGTCAAGATGCACTAGATGATATAGAGTACAGTATATACATATGCATTGTTTAAAGTGGCTAGTGATACATTTTTGATCAATTTCCATCAATTTCCATTATTAAAGTGAGCTGGAGTTGAGTCAGTATGTTGGCAGCAGCCACTCGATGTTAGTGGTAGCTGTTTAACAGTCTGATGGCCTTGAGATAGAAGCTGTTTTTCAGTCTCTCGGTTCCTGCTTTGATGCACCTGTACTGACCTTGCCTTCTGGATGATAACGGGGTGAACAGGCAGTGGCTCGGGTGGTTGTTGTCCTTGATGATCTTTATGGCCTTCCTGTGACATCGGGTGGTGTAGGTGTCCCGGAGGGCAGGTAGTTTGCCCCCAGTGATGCGTTGTGCAGGCCTCACTACCCTCTGGAGAGCCTTACGGTTGTGGGCGGAGCAGTTGCTGTACCACCGTACCAGGCGGTGATACAGCCCGACAGGATGCTCTCGATTGTGCATCTGTAGAAGTTTGTGAGTGCTTTTGGTGACAAGCCGAATTTCTTCAGCCTCCTGAGGTTGAAGAGGGGCTGCTGCGCCTTCTTCACAACGCTGTCTGTGTGGGTGGACCAATTCAGTTTGTCCGTGATGTGTACGCCGAGGAACTTAAAACTTACTACCCTCTCCACTACTGTCCCGTCGATGTGGATAGGGGGGTGCTCCCTCTGCTGTTTCCTGAAGTCCACAATCATCTCCTTTGTTTTGTTGACGTTGAGTGTGAGGTTATTTTCCTGACACCACACTCCGAGGGCTCTCACCTCCTCCCTGTAGGCCGTCTCGTCGTTGTTGGTAATCAAGCCTACCACTGTAGTGTCGTCCGCAAACTTGATGATTGAGTTGGAGGCGTGCATGGCCACGCAGTCGTGGGTGAACAGGGAGTACAGGAGAGGGCTCAGAACGCACCCTTGTCGGGCCCCAGTGTTGAGGATCAGCGGGGTGGAGATGTTGTTACCTACCCTCACCACCTGGGGGCGGCCCGTCAGGAAGTCCAGTACCCAGTTGCACAGGGCGGGGTCGAGACCCAGGGTCTCGAGCTTGATGACGAGTTTGGAGGGTACTATGGTGTTAAATGCTGAGCTGTAGTTGATGAACAGCATTCTCACATAGGTATTCCTCTTGTCCAGATGGGTTAGGGCAGTGTGCAGTGTGGTTGCGATTGCGTCGTCTGTGGACCTATTGGGGCGGTAAGCAAATTGGAGTGTGTCTAGGGTGTCAGGTAGGGTGGAGGTGATTTGGTCCTTGACTAGTCTCTCAAAGCACTTCATGATGACTGAAGTGAGTGCTACGGGGCTGTAGTCGTTTAGCTCAGTTACCTTAGCTTTCTTGGGAACAGGAACAATGGTGGCCCTCTTGAAGCATGTGGGAACAGCAGACTGGGATAAGGATTGATTGAATATGTCCGTAAACACACCAGCCAGCTGGTCTGCGCATGCTCTGAGGACGCGGCTGGGGATGCCGTCTGGGCCTGCAGCCTTGCGAGGGTTAACACGTTTACATGTTTTACTCACGTCGGCTGCAGTGAAGGAGAGTCCGCAGGTTTTGGTAGTGGGCCGTGTCAGTGGTACTGTATTGTCCTCAGCGAGCAAAGAAGTTATTTAGTCTGTCTGGGAGCAAGACATCCTGGTCTACACTGTTTGTATTCGGTCATGTTTCCGGTCACCTTGCCCTGGTTAAAAGCAGTGGTTCGCGCTTTCAGTTTCGCGCAAATGCTGCCATCAATCCACGGTTTCTGGTTTGGGAATGTTTTAATAGTTGTTGTGGGTACGACATCGCCGGTGCACTTTCTAATGAACTCGCTCACCGAATCAGCGTATTCGTCAATGTTGTTGTTGGACGCAATGCGGAACATATCCCAATCCACGTGATCGAAGCAGTCTTGAAGCGTGGAATCAGATTGGTCGGACCAGCGTTGAACAGACCTGAGCGCGGGAGCTTCTGTTTTAGTTTCTGTCTGTACGCTGGAAGCAACAAAATGGAGTCGTGGTCAGCTGTTCTGAAAGGAGGGCGGGGGAGGGCCTTATATGCGTTGCGGAAGTTAGAATAACAATGATCCAGGGTTTTACCAGCCCTGGTTGCGCAATCGATATGCTGATAGAATTTAGGGAGTCTTGTTTTCAGATTAGCCTTGTTAAAATCCCCAGCTACAATGAATGCAGCCTCAGGATGGATATGTGGTTTCCAGTTTACATAGAGTCAAATAAAGTTTGTTCAGGGCCATCGATGTGTCTGCTGGGGGGGGAATATATACGGATGTGATTATAATCGAAGAGAATTCCCTTGGTAGATAATGCGGTCGACATTTGATTGTGAGGAATTCTAAGTCAGGTGAGCTTGAGTTCCTGTATGTTGTTATGATCACACCACGTCTCGTTAATCATAAGGCATACCCCCCCGCCCCTCTTCTTACCAGAAAGATGCTTGTTTCTGTTGGCGCGATGCGTGAAGAAACCAGCTGGCTGCACCGACTCCGATAGCGTCTCTCGAGTGAGCCATGTTTCCGTGAAGCAAAGAACGTTACAGTCTCTGATGTCTCTCTGGAATGTTACCCTTGCTCGGATTTCATCAACCTTGTTGTCAAGAGACTGGACCTTGGCGAGTAGTATGCTAGGAAGTGGTGCGCGATGTGCCCGTCTCCGGAGCCTGACCAGAAGACCGCTTCGTTTTCCCCTTTCACGGCGACGTTGTTTAGGTTCGCCGGCTGGGATCAGATCCATTGTCCTGGGTGGAAGGCAAAACACAGGATCCGCTTCGGGAAAGTCATATTCCTGGTCGTAATGATGGTGAGTTGACGTTGCTCTTATATTCAGTAGTTCCTACCGACTGTATGTAATAAAACCTAAGATTACCTGGGGTACCAATGTAAGAAATAACACGTAAAAAAACTAAATACTGCATTTATTTATCTTGATTAAACTAATCCAATTTGTAGGTGGTTGGATTTATTTCACCTGCTATTGTATTCTGACTTAAATAAAAATGTTATTAGAGCTGATGCTGTTACACTTTCTCAGTGTTAGGGAATTAACACCTGTGGTGTTACAGTAACTCGTTTTAGGGTGTTATTTTAACACTGTAGGGTGTAAAGCCTTATTTGCATTCCCAGGGTACCTCTCGAGTGAATTTTAGAGGTACCAATACCACCCATGACTGAGGTTTGCTAGTGACAGAGACATGCTTGTTGCATTCAATGGATTTCAGTCCTGTAGCCTTCACCAAGTGACTGCCTAAGTGATTAGTTCATCATAGAAAATGATTTATCTTTCTCATTACCATACTACGACAGCCATGTTTTACTCAAACGCAATAGTCTGAAACGCCTGGTTTGCAGTCCACATCAGCGAGTCAAATTATTCCGTCTTGCGAAGTGTTATATAACATCTATTTGAATCAAGCCAGAGTTAAGATAAACAGCATTTCTTTTCTTCTTTTGGAAAAGTTTTATCGCATTTCCTTTAAAACAGCTCATATATGTTTGTGTACGTCATTTTTACACATAAAAACGGCATAAAAGCATAAAAACAGCATTTGGATACTACATTTAAATTAGTTAAAAAGTGCATGTTGTTAAAACCAATAAAAACAACCATAAATAAACATATTTTTCTATGTAAAACATCCAATTCTGTAAAAGCCATTTAAAATGTGTACAAATGATTTAACAAAAGTAAAGCATTTTTAAGACATGGAAAACATGTTAAAAAGTCATGTTAAAATGTGTACACAAAAGCTGTCTTCGGTCCTTTGTACAGGAGCGGGGTGAGTCCTTATCAAACTCGCCTCCTCCTGCTCTTCCGAATCAATCACCGTCCTGTCCTTCGGGGCCCATAGGAGATCCCTCCCCTAGGCGCATCGCCCTAGGCGCCGCAGCGCTGTCAGGCCGTGGCCGCCGGGACCTTGGGTGTTGTGGGGGACCCTTCGCCTGTGGTCGAGGCCCCCTTTCTTCTGTACCACCCCAGGGCTTTCGTGGCTACCATGGCCACTGCCTGGGGGGTGGTCTCTACTCATTTCGCTACCAGCAGGTTGTGGGAGGACCACAGTGCATTCTTCAGACACGTGAGGGTGGGCCAGAGCTTGGTGAAGGCCTTCGGTGGGGTGGGCCGATACAGCACGAGCTGGGGTGTTAGGTCCTCCCCTGCTGGCAGACACGGTGAGATCAGAGGGCCTGCTTCCTTCCACAGGTCCCTGGCGGCTCTGCACTCCCAGAGCAAGTGCCTCACCGACTCCTCTTGGACACAGCTTGGTTGGGGGCACGAGGATATCCTCGCCATGCCCCAGGAGTGCATAATGGCCCTGACCGGGAGGATCTCGTGGGCAACCATCCAGGACAGGTCCCGGTGCCAATTTAGGAGACCAGGATGGGTCACGTTACGCCAAACCGTTATGGGCTTGCCTATAGAAAGCCCACTCACTGGACACACTGATTCCCGCTCCTGCACAATAGAGAGAAGAGAGTGGTGTTTATTTAAAACTGTGACTGCTTCTTTTTCCAGTTTAAAATGTCTTAAAAGCTGGAGCTGAACGTAGTGTGTGGGAAGCAGGAAAGAGACTGGGGCTCGCAGGTCAACTGGGATCAGCCTCAGGGTTCTGAGGTAAGATCCCAGCCAAAACCGTGCGAGGGCCTGTGTCGTGTTGTTGACCAGGGAGGTGGCAAGAGTGAGATGTAATGCTGTGTAGCCGCTGTCCAGGAACAAGTAGAGGTCAGGCAAGCATTTCCCCCCTTGGACCTGGGCCTCTTGACCACCTCCCTCTTCAGCCTCTCCCTGTTGCTTCCCCACTGGAAGAAGAACAGCTAAAATAGTTCTTTGTGTGGGGATAAAAACAGAACTGATTAATGAAAGCACAGGTAAAATCACAGCTTTAATGATTAAAACCTTGCCCTCAAAAGTCAGCTGTCGAAGTCCACAAAAATCCAGTCTCTGTCTTACTGTCACCAGGATCCCACTCCAGTTGCCGTTCCCTCCTCCCTCCCGGTCAAACTTTACCCCCAGTACCCTTATGTCCATTGTTTTAACAGTCAGTGGTAGTCTGGTCAAGTCTGGGTCAGCCCACAGCCCGAAATGTTGAGCCTCTGTCTTGTCTTTGTTCAGTCTCGCCCGAGAGGCTCGTCCATACCAGTCAGTCCTGTCCAGGGTCCTGTCGACGGATAAAAGGTTGGTACATCACGTTGTCCATGTAAAAAACTCACTTGGCGGTCATCCCACTCCCCGGAAAACCCACCCCACTGATCCGTTGGTCCCTTCGCAAGACCTGTGCCAGTGGTTCGATGCAGGCCACAAACAGAAGAGGAGATAAAGGGCAGCCCTGACGGACGCCGCAGTGTACTCCCACTGCTTTTGACAAATGCCCATTTACAAGAATTTTGCTGGTGATATCCCCGTACAGCAGTCGCACCCAAGCTAAGAACCTGTCCGGGAAGCCCATTTTTTGCAGTACCTTGAAGAGGTACTGGTGCGAAACCCGATCAAAGGCTTTTTCAAAATCTAAATTTAGGACTACAAGCCGCATGTTTCTGTCTCGCATAACAGATGGCATCTCTGATCAGTACCAGGCTGTCCGTGATCCTCCTTCCGGGAATGGCACAGGTTTGGTGAATCACCTACCCTAAAACAGAAGACATTCTGAGTGTTAAACCCTTGGTAAAATGTTTACAATCAAAATTTAAAAGGATAATCGGTCTCCAGTTCTTCAGGTGAGTCCTCTCATTTTTTTTACGTAAAATAATCACAATCCCTACGCTAAAACTGTCAGGTAGTCTGTCAAGATGTTCAAAGTCTGTAAAAACAGATATATAACAATTGGAACTTTTAATCACAATGACTGCCAAGGTAAAGATGATTGATAAACAAGACTATCTAAACCATCTAAACTGGCACAACCAACTTAATAACGGGTTAAATAATTCCAACCACCTACTACTTTGTTTATTTAAAAACAGTATGTTATTTATCTTTGTGTAGTATAATATCAATGAATCAATCAATGTGCTTGAAGAAACATAGATATTAAAACTAACTATCCTAAAAAGCAAACTGCAACAAAGTGTGCTGGGAAATATGATAATGAGGGCCCTACCAGGGTGTGTGTGTGTATGTGTGTGTGTGTGTTTCTTTTGTGTGTGTGCATGTGTGTGTATCACACTTTGACATTGCTCCGGGGCTCTGTACATCGCCTGTTACGCTGTTAAACAATTTGATTTACCCAGCACTCACACACACACACACACACACACACACACACACACACACACACACACACACACACACACACACACACACACACACACACACACACACACACACACACACACACACACACACACACACACACAGCTCTCTCTGTCAGACACGAGGGGAACATAAACTAAACAGCGTAAATGCTTTCTCTCTCTCACCTGGGAATCTATTTCATTCCTCCTGTTTATTATGGATAGACTGTGTGTGTGTGTGTGTGTGTGTGTGTGTGTGTGTGTGTGTGTGTGTGTGTGTGTGTGTGTGTGTGTGTGTGCGCGCGCGCGCGTGCATGTGCGTGCTTGTGTCTGTAATGGCTGGTGGTGTGTGTGTGTGTGGGTCGGCGTGGGGCCCTTTAGGCTGATGATTGGGTCCTGATTTGATTTGGGGCCGGTTAGGAGGGTTAGGAGGCCACGAGAGACATTGGTTGGTAATTGACAGGGATGGGTGCGGGCACCAATACTAATACAGACCAACAGAGCCAGGACAGGCTCTGGAACCAGTTGGGAGGAGAGGAGATGAGAAGACAGGAGAGGACAGGAGCAATGGCGACCCGTCATTCTGGGCAGGTGTGGCAGAGACACATTTTTAGCAACAACAAAAAAATGTAAAACAATACAAACATGGTCTCTTGTTTCTTTTCTTGAGTAAGGTAGCTCCAAAATACAGGTGTTTCAGCCTAGCTCAGTGCTTTCTGTGGTGGTGGGGCAAGCAACCAGAAAATACGGAGCCTTGTGCCGTGACTGGCACAGTGTTCTGTCACTCATGGGGACATTACGTCACTGCCAAGTCTAAGGGGAGAGCTAGAAAATTCTAGCCCCTTGGGTGCTGCCATAGAGTTACATTAGAAGAGCCCATCAAGGAAGGCTCAAGGTCATTGGCCACAGATAAAATGACGTCAAATGACGTTATATGTACATTAGCTTTGATTGGACTGATCATGTCAACATCATACTTTTCAAATCTTAGCTAGCAAGCTAGCAGTCATCATCATGTATCAAGTCGACAATCTACTGGCAAATCTGTGTGTGTGTCAGAGTGAAGGTGATACAGGAGTCAGTATTGGCCTTGAGGCGATAATGAGTTGACAGGGTTGTCATGGAGGCCTGACCTGAGTCGTAACCTACGAAGCAAGCTATATCTACTCAGGTTTTCTAAAGCTAACTAGCTTTAGTTAGCTTCACATTTCAACTCAGGCATCATCTGTACTACGACGGTGGATATTGCTCGTCCACCTGCTGCTAACTTGTAACTGCGCGCATGGCTAGTTGAACGCCAAACTCTTCATTGAGATGCTGAAATGTCAAGCCACGGGCGAGTCAGAGCTACATTTTAATTTGTGCCGAAATTAAAATTATTTCAGCAGGTCATGGTGGGAAATAGGCTTTTCACATGTTGAGCTGAAATGTTCACGTCAAAACAAAAGAAACGCATGTGAGGTCATTTGTTCACATGTGAAACCGTATGTCTACATGTATTCCGTATATTTTAACACCACCTTTTCACATGTGAGGAGAATAACATGTTTCCACCTCACATGTGAATTGCAGGTGTTTTCACACATGTTATCACATGTTAATTTTAAATGTTGTGAAACGTGATCACGTGTGAAGTTAATGTGTTTTTGCTGTAAGGGTTGATCACATAGAATATAAAACAAATTAAAGTTTTGTGATCACACAAGTTGTAGAATGCATCTTAGCTCAAGAACCTATGGAATTCTTTCTGATTCCAACTTAAAACATTCTAGAATGTTTATACTGTAGAATGTAGGTTTTGCCACTCAGGCTGCAATGCACACCCTTTTAAATGTATGTCTCCTTATATCAACCTATGAATGACAGACCTCTTTAAGTGCACATTGAGCGTGTCCACTCTATAGTCAATATGTGAGTGTACCCTAGGGAGTGTCTACCCTAGGGAGTGTCAAGACTTCACTAGGCTTCCGGCAGAACACATTGATGAGCCCTGTGACATCCACACAACTTTCACACAACCTTCACGCCAACCAGGACGTGCATATATCAAGGACCATCACCTAGATTGAGGAATGTTTTTATCAAACCCAACAAACTCACAGGGGAGGAGAAAATTTAACCAATAGTGTGTCAGTTTGCATCAGAATATTCTAAATAGCAGGATTTCATGTACGGTTTGTATTTCTCTCTTGATAGTTTACTGTTTGCGATAGCCTGCATTGTATATGGCTTAATGTAGTGTGAAATTAAAAAGTCAGTCCCGATGTTTCAAAGCAGCATGTTAGCCACTTATGATATTCATGCTCGGCTACTAAAAACTATACATTTCAGGGGGCAGATCGCTCAAGATTGACTTTGAAATTAGACGTCTATTAATTTACTGAAGACATCGGGAAAAACCCTCAAAACCGGCCACTTGGGCAACAGTGAGCACTATTACCATCAAGTAGGCTTGGGTTTTGCTTGGGGGTTGTGGTTTGGGGTGCCAGATAGATGTACAAACATTACTCCGGATCCAAAGGTTGCATGTTCAATTCCAGTGGTACACACTCAATTTTATTTGTTTATTTGAACCCTATCCCAAACCTTAACCCTTAACTTAACCATTTGGAATGAATGTGTAAACGTAACGTTTTAACCCTTTCCAAAACCTTAAACCTGAGCAGGAAGAGACAACCCAAGCAGTCAAAAACACTTCATCGTTTGACGTTTGGAGCAACTTCTACATCAGAGACACTAATTGATCAATTAAAATCAGGGACAAAGGAAAGACCAGTAAGACTTTAGGAATTGTGCACCCCTCTGCTATAAACCATATCTGGAGATCTCTCCTCATTCCAGTCTGCACTACCCAGAAATGATAGCTGTTTCCCAGGTGTACTGAGTGCCGAGCAGCCCTGGAGGAGTCCCCTGGATGGATGATATAATGATGTAGCCCTACTGGCCTCCACTTAGATAATGTCCAGTGCTCCGTCATCCAGACTGATGCTGCTATAACACACACACGAGAGAGAAAGAGAGAGAGAGAAGAGAGAGAGAGAGAGCGAGAAGAGAGAGAGAGACAGAGAGAGAAAAGAGAGAGACACACACACACCTTGGGACTTGTAGTGGGGATATGTTCAGAAGTCACACCATTCAGCGGTCATGGTGGGTTTACAGCCTCCAGAAATGCATTTACGAACAATGCTGAAGACACCACAGGATAGTGTGGGAGTGCGTTTGCTTAGGAAGTTTGATGCATTTCTTGTGGTGTGTTCTCCATTGATCCTGTTGCTAGAGGCTTGTTGTATGGACAATTGAGACTACTCTGTGTTCTCCATTGATCCCGTTGCTAGAGGTTAGTTGTATGGACAATAGAGATTATTCTGTGTTCTCCATTGGTCCTGTTACTCTGTAGCCTTAGAGCTGACATGTTGTGCTCACTTCATGCCTCTGATGGCCAGTTGTGTCCAGCTCACCATGTGTGTGTGTGTGTGTGCATGTGTGTGTGTGTGCCTGTATGTGCCTGTGTGTGTCACTGACATCAGGGAGGGTAGCACCTTAAAATAGGAGTAGTGGTAGATCAGAGTATCTATTCTCTATTTCTGGACAAGTGAACAAGGGATAATGGGCAGATCTGCATTGAGGGAGTGAGTGAGTGAGCGAGGGAGAGAGAAACAGAGAGAAGGAGGGAGAGAGATGGAGAGAGATGGAGGGAGAGAGAGAGAGAGAGAGAGAGAGAAAGAAAGAAGCTACCCTGTAATGTCATAGTGATAATAAAACCAGTATTCAACTTAAACACTACAACAACAGACATTCAGTACAGAATCATATATTTCAAACACATTGGTGTATTCACATCACAAATGCATACATATCAGTGCAGTGATACATACAATGGTTGCTTCCCAAAGGGCACCTTTTTTGCTATAGTCCCATGCCACTGGGCACAACATGTCACCTCAACTTGGAGAATTAGGTCATGTTTGGTAGATACTTTGATCAATGAGATTCCAACCTATTTTCACCCAATCAAAACACAGCCAATGTCACGTTCTGACCTTTATTTCCTTTGTTTTTGTCTTTATTTAGTATGGTCAGAGCGTGAGTTGGGGTGGGCAGTCTATGTTTGTTTATCAATGTTTTTCTAGTTCTGTGTTTGGCCTGATATGGTACTCAATCAGAGGCAGGTGTTAGTCATTGTCTCTGATTGGGAACCATATTTAGGTAGCCTGTTTTTTGTTGGGTTTTGTGGGTGGTTATTTTCAGTCTTTGTGTGTCTGCACCAGACAGAACTGTTTCGTTTTGTGTTATTCTCGTTTATTGTTATTTTGTTTGTTTGTTTAACGTATTCTATTAAAATTGATACTTTTCACGCTGTGCCTTGGTCCTCCTCTCTTCCTCCATACGACGAATGTTACAGCCAAAAGTTTGTTGAATTCCCAATGTGTTCTCACTATGCTGTCAACCATCTAAAAGCACAACCAAATTCCAATGGTAACAATGTCTGATTTTTGGTTTACTTGTCACCTCTTGGTTTACTTGTGACCTGCAGTTGAGATTACATTAAAGTACATGTTGCAAGTGATCAATGCCGTTTGAGATGATGTGCAGATTATTATAGCAGTTGTGAAGATTTGCACAGACCTGCAACCCTAGACATGCACGCTTTCTATGATTACATAAGACATTTATTGTTACAGTAACCTCAAAATGTGGCCATGGATGTGTTACTCATTTGAAGGTTGAATAATACTGTTACATTAGTTTGTGAGATAGCCTTGTCATTAGGTTATTTACTGTCTTGTGTAGTAATATGGAATTGTGTTTGGTGGACAACGCAACCAAATAGAAACATTTAAAGGAGATGTATCTACTGATTGAATAGTTCAATCTGAGCCATTGGCTTAATCTTATTCTTTAACTTTTATTTTTGGTTTAGATGGAGACGGGAATGCAACATATAATTAGTAAATTAGTCAACTAGTTAATAGGCTATTTACCGTATTGTCAACGCAGGAGATCTATCTACTGATTGAATAGCTCAATCTGTGCCACATCTCCATTTAAATAATAGGGCTAAATCAAATCAAACTTTACATGCACTTTAAATGCACTTTGATTTGATTTTAAACCTACTATTTAACTTTTTGGTTGAGATGGAGACGTGAATCCAACATGTTTATTATTAACTTGTAGACTTCATTTGAAATCAACCAAAGCTTGAAACCCTAAGCCGCGTGTCAAACTCATGTCGTACCGCACTTCTCCTGCGCACCTCTCTAGGTGTCCTCACGATGTCCGTGTCCTTTTGGCTTACTGGCCTGTTCCTTTGTCCTCGCTCTGGAAGGGGTCTTCGGAGGACAGATAGCTCTGTAGCTCAGAGCTCACAGCGTAAAGATGAAAGAGTGTAGATACCACGATTCGATGGGGAGTGGAGGCTAGGTGGTTCGGCTTGAATTAGACACTGCTACTCATCCGTAGCTTGGGTAGAAAAAGATTTCTTTGTCTTCAAACTTGTTGCGTTTTGGGTTCGTTGACCTTTTAGACCTTTGGCTTCAGCTCGGGTCACTTAGTCTAATCTGTTAATTCTGCACTCACAGGTTTTATACCCTCGGGTCAGAAGTGGGCGTAACCGCCTTCAGGGCAATTCTCTGGGTGTACCAAGTTTAAGGGGCAAGGTATATATTTTACTGGAATCCAATTGTAGACAACTAACTTCACATTTCATCTTTACCGAAACATTCTCTTTGATTTGGACATTTTCCACACAACGTACAATGTATAAACATCAAGCATATACGAAGAAAACTCTTAATGTTACAATGTTTTCATAATAACATCATCTATTAACCTTTAATAACAAAACAAAAATGACATACATTTTCATATTCCATCTATCGTCATGACCACCATTGTAGTTGACGGAAACCATTGTTCCAAAGTCCCTTTATTGCATGTTTACAGTTCTGAGGCTGGTTCTCCATAGTGAGAGGGAAGGGACAAAGGAATGTTGTCCGTGGTCTCAGAATTACCATGGGTGTGAGGGGTCATAAAACCCCCACATCTTCAGACCCCTAGATCTCTCCTCCTCTGTTGGGGTTGAGAGATAATCTGTAGGGTTGTGGTCTCCTGTAACCTGACCTGATCAGGACAGTCATGACAGCATGCAGGCAGCTCAGACGGCGCTGGGCAGGCAGGCAGCTCAGACGGCGCTGGGCAGGCAGGCAGCTCAGACCTGCTGAGGCGCACAGTAGGCCTGGTGCGTGTTGCCGGAACTGGTGGTACCGGTTTGTAGACACGCACCTCAAGGCTAGTGCGGGGAGCAGGAACAGGGCACACTGGACTCTCGAGGCGCACTATACACCTGGTGCGTGGTACCGGCACTGGTGGTACCGGGCTGAGGGCACGCACCTCAGGGCGAGTGCGGGGAGAAGGAACAGTGCGTACAGGGCTCTGGATACGCACAGTAAGCTTGGTGCGTGGTGCCGGAACTGGTGGTACCGGGCTGGAGACACGCACCACAGGGAGAGTGCGTGGAGGAGGAACAGAGTTCTGGAGACGCACAGGAAGCCTGGTGCGTAGTGTAGGCACTGGTGTTACTGGGCTGGGGCGAGGAGGTGGCGCCGGATATACCGGACCGTGAAGGCGTACAGGAGCTCTTAAGAACCGAGCCTGCCCAACCTTACCTGGTTTAATGCTCCCCATAGCCAGGCCAGTGCGGCGAGGTGGAATAGCCCGCACTGGGCTGTGCTGGCGAACCGGGGACACCATGCGTAAGGCTGATGCCATGTACACCGGCCCGAGGAGACGTACTGGAGGCCAGATACGTTGAGCCGGCTTCATGGCACCTGGCTCGATGCCCACTCTAGCCCCTTCCCAAGACATTTTTGGGGTTTCTTCTCGGGCTTCCTGGCCAGCCGTGTTCCCTCATAACAACGGTTCCCCTTCGCGGCTGCTTCCGCTCTCCTAGCTGCTTCCACCTGTTCCCATGGAAGGCGATCCTTACCAGCCAGGATCTCCTCCCATGTGTAGCAACCCTTTCCGTCCAACACCTCTTCCCAAGTCCATTCCTCCTGGTACCGCTGCTGCTGCTGCTGCCGCTGCTGCCCGTTGCTACGCTGCTTGGTCCGAGATTGGTGGGTGGTTCTGTAACGGCAGCCTTCCTCCTCTTCACGAGAAGAGAAGGTGTAGCAAGGATCGGACCAACACGCAGCGTAGCCAGTGCTCAACATGTTTAATTACGAAACTGTGAACACTTACAAATAACAAAATAATAAATGTGGCAAACCGATACAGTCCTAGCTGGTACAGAGAAACACAAAGACAGGAAACAACCACCCACAAACCCCAACACAAAACAAGCTACCTATATATGATTCCCAATCAGAGACAACACAAAACACCTGCCTCTGATTGAGAACCATATTAGGCCAAACATAGAAACAGACAAACTAGACACACAACATAGAATGCCCACCCAGCTCACGTCCTGACCAACACTAAAACAAGCAAAACACACAAGAACTATGGTCAGAACGTGACATCCCTTGTACTTGAGTGATGAATTAAGGTCACTAATTAGTAAAGAACTCCCCTCACCTGGTTGTCTAGGTCTTGATTGAAAGGAAAAAACAAAAACCACGGACACTAGGCCCTCCATGGAATGAGTTTGACACCCTGCCCTAAACCTATATGTACAGTATTGTCTATGTTTAGTTGAATCCTGGGCTGAATTTAAACAATAGCTGTTGATGATTTCCCAAATGCTGTATAGGCCAAAATAGCATCATTGATGATATACTGTATGAGTGATGAAGTATGGTTACATTTAATTTGCTCTGTTGAACCTACCCGTTGGAATGACTTCGATAGCAACAGGGAATATATTAATTGGAGATTTGTCAGCAATCATTCTCACCATAGCACATTGGTAATAGTCAGTGACAAATATCAAAGCTGAGCAGGGCTTCGTTAAAACCCTGGATAGGAGACCAAAGAGATAGCTGTAGATAGATCAATGCTCCAGTAGGAGGTGCTGTCCAGACTATTTTTATTTTCTTATAGTGGATATTACATTGAAGATCTGATGTTTTTTCAAAGGTACAAATTCAACATATTTTATACAATGTTTGTCTATGTTGGTTACCATGATGACATAATCCTGTTATTTCAATGTTACCCTCAAAACAACAGTAAATGTTGATACATTTTTTCGAATCCAATGTAGATTCCACCTCACAATACGTTGACAAATTACAGTGAAACAATGCTTATTTAACCAGTTTGTGCCCAGTGGGAAAGGCCCTGGTCAAAAGTGGTCAAAAGTAGTGCACTATAGTGTGCCATTTGGGATGCAACCGATGACTCATCAAAATAATGATTCAGTACTTCTCAGCTTTTCTTACAATAAGGCCATGGTGTATTTTCTGAAGAAAACGTAATATTATTTATTTCCTCTTCATGTGTTTGTGTCTGCTGTTCCCCCACTTTGAACTTCTACAATGCTTCCCAAATGACACCATTTTCTCTATGTAGTGCACTACTTTTGATTAGGTCCCATATAGCTCAATAGGGTGCTATTTGGGACGCACATCCAACATATCAAGCAGATGCCTCTGACCCATCATGCTGCTTTGGGCTGCCTTTGAACCATAAAACAGGAAGAAATAATAGAGAGAGAGAAATAGTCACACCCTCCTCCATCCTCCCACTCTTCACCATAGGAAGTGATGGAAGTTTCTATCTTCTTTTCTCTGTCTGAGACGGTTAGCTTGGAGGTGTGTGTGCGCGTGTCTGCGCATGCGCATGCATGCATGTCTGTGAGTTTGTGTTAGGGTTGGAGGTGTTAAAGCTGTTTTTATTGTGTCATTTTGGAGAGTAGAGTAGGTATTCTAGCTAGCTACCAATTAGATGAGGTGATCAAGCGTTCTCCTGACAACGTTGCATACTCCACCATCAACACTGTGCTAACTGACAAACACTAGCCTTTTAGCACACTGTCTTTTTCCCTTTAAGAATGGGTTTTATTACACGTAAAAGCAGACTATTGATTCAAGTCTTCCCTCTCTCAAGTTGTGTCCCAAATGCAACCCTGTTCCCTTCCCGGGGTGGCAGGTAGCCTGGCAGGTAGGAGCGTTGGTCCAGTAATTGAAAGGTTGCTGGATCAAATCCCTGAGCTGACAAGAGAATAAAAATCTGTTGTTCTGAGCGAGGCAGTTCCCCAGGTGCTGATGTCGATTATGGCAGCCCCTTGCACCTCTCTGATTCAGAGGGGTCGGTTAAATGCAGAAGACACATTTCAGTTGAATGCATTTAGTTGTACACCTGACTAGGTATCCCCTTTCCCTATGTAGTTCACTATTTCTGGGGGCCCTGGTCAAAAGTAGTGCTCCATATAGGGAATGACGTGTGATTTGGGACGTAACTTGAGAGATGGAAGACTGGAATCAATAGTTTGTATTTATGTGTAATAAAACCTATTCTTAAAGAGAAAAAGACGTGGTAAACATGGTAAAAGTATAGTGTTGATGTGTAATAAAACCTATTCTTAAAGAGAAAAAGACGTGGTAAACATGGTAAAAGTATAGTGTTTATGTGTAATAAAACCTATTCTTAAAGAGAAAAAGACGTGGTAAACATGGTAAAAGTATAGTGTTTATTTGCCATGGAATACACTGAGCTTTTTATTCAAGCAAACCCGTCATTGCAATGTTTCAAAAGGTATTTTGTTTGCAAACTACTGCCCACTTGTTGCTCTGTGAACTAGACCCATCTGACTGTCAAGTTAGTACTTATATCTTATATCTTGAGTTCTTCTCTCCTCCTTCGAACAGCTGACTCAAGTTTGGATAGGGATGCTGTGCAGGGCAAGGATTTTCCACCCCCTTGCGTGTGTGTGTGTTTGTGTCTGTGCGTATGTGTGCGTCCATGTGTTTAGACCAGTGATTGTGCGACCCCCTGCATGTGATCTCACACTGGTTCAAGATGATGAGGAGAGCTCAGTGGTGACCTTAAGGTCACCTGTCTTCTCTCCTCCATCACATCCTCCCTCCATCATCACACTCTACTGAACGAGGGATGACACACAGAGCCTATTTCTATTACGCACATACACGAGCGCATGCACACACGCACAAATGTACACACACGCACACACACACACACAAAGGTATTAAAGGAAATAGTGTAAAACAAATCCATTTATGCCAAGGCAACAACAGCCGGACCATGTTCTCAGAGAGCTGGGTTTCAGTTTCAGTCATTTGTCAGAGCAGAGCTGCATTCTGTTCCTGACAGAGGAGATTGTGGGTGCTGAGGGGTCGGTTGGTTGGTCGGCTTGTTGACAGCTGCGTTGCTGTGGCTTGTGTACTTTTCGGAGGTCGTTTTTGGCTGTCAATCAACCGTCACCATGGTGATTAACAATGAACACACCCCCTGTGGTTACAAATATTGGGCTTGTTTGAGTGGAAAAGCGAAAGCAACCAACAGTACAGATGAAAGTCGAGGAGTGAAGTCAGGGGAGGTGCATATGCAACAGGTGAAAGTCAGACACTGATGTGGTTTTCCAACAGTAAGGTTCAGTGCAACATGGCATTCCTTATAAAATTGTTGTTTATAATGTTGAAATAAATATGTCTCCAAACCCCATATCACGCACTCACAAACTGAAAATATGTGTGTATATTGTACCTAAATTGATGAGAGAGAGAGAGAGCATCATCTTACATTCATTTGCACATTTCCACTGTATACATGAAAGTTGGTTCCTGTTTCAGTCACTTCGTTCGTGTGGGTCAAACAACAACACCCTAATGATGGTTGACAATAGAAGCTCCCACAATGTAAGTCCTGTCTACAGGATAAAGTTGGTGAAGAGCAACTGCTGACACATGCAGTCAAAACTTCATGACCTTTGATCACATGATTTTTGTAAAGTTCATGCAGTCGACACAAGTCGGACAATTTTCCCAGAATGCAACACACTTTAAAAGGCGGTGAACAACGATGGTCACAGTGATCCGCTCGAACGCCCCGATTCTGTCTGAGACAAGGCCAACCCAACTCAGCGCTTTGTGTGTGTGTGTGTGTGGCCTCGATGCCACCGAGCATCCAAGCAGAACCGTCTGACAGCTCCCCCCACAGTCCCCTGGCCCCTTAGCTAGCTATACCAATCCTCGGTATAAGGGTGTGTGTGTGTGTTGTAGGGCTCAGATATGTCCCATCTCCCTAACGTGCCCTTTAACGAGGCTCTCCTCTGTGTCACCGCTGTGTGATTGTATGTACCTCTGTACGTCTGCTTCGCCCCATGTCACACCTCCTGGTGAGCTGTCAGGTACCACGCTGTGTGACATGTCACTGGGCACACACACAAACAGCGATGACACTTGATACTGAATTTACACTCATACTCACAAAAGGCACATAATCCAATCCACGCCGTAAACCATGGTTTCCCAAACTCAGTCCTAGGGCCCCCCATGGGTGCACATTTTGGTTTCTGCCTTGTCCTGGGCTTGGCTGCATGGCAGGTTAAAAAGTAAATAACTCTGTGAGACACAGGGAGTGGTGAGGCGCCGGCAGAACTACCCCGGCCAGACGAGGACTGTCAGAGGAGTAATGTCAGCAGTAAATGATCCAGGATCAGATCAGAACGAGTCAGACAGGAGTCAGCCAGAGCTACTGTGTTAAATGATCCAGGATCAGATCAGAGTCAGTCAGGAGGAGCCAGCCACAGCCACTGAGTTAAAGGCTCCTTCCTGTCACGGTTTAAATTAAGCCTTAAATTAAGCCTTGCCTTTAAAGCAGGTTCTATCTTAAGGTTAGATAGAAGACCTTCATCAGCTGCTTACACATTTTATGAAGTCCTTTGTCGTAAGATTTAACACATACCATACCACAACCTTGTGGAGAGACACACTCATGTTGTTCTTGTTGTTTATATTTATTGGCCTGTCTGGAGAAAGTAAAAAGAAAGGAAATTCACGTTAGCACCACAATGCCTTCTTCACCCATGCTCTACCAAGGTTTTGCAGAACACAGCTTTGACCCACTAAATTAGCTATGTTGGTCTATTATACTTCAAACAATGTGTATGCATCTTACTTAGGATTCAACCCTTCTCAGACAGCCTAATTCATCAATTAAAACAAATGTTTTTGTTTTCAATTTTACACTGGAAGGTGATTATACAAAATTATACATCAATTCCACATGCAAAAGGTGTCATTCAAAAACATAATTTGCATGTGTTTTGTATCACATATTTTATTGTCCAGGGTCTGGTTTCCAAAAAGAATCTTAAGGCTAAGTTGAATATTATAACCTTCATAGGCGCATCATTAAATCTCCAAGCTGTTTCCCAAAACCATCGTTACAAAAGCTCAGCTTTCAACACCATAGTGCCCTCAAAGCTCATCAATAAGCTAAGGACCCTGGGACTAAACACCCAGGGTCCTTAGGTGATGAGGGTAGGTAGCAACAAATCCGCCATGCTGATCCTCAACGTGGGGGCCCCCAGGGGTGCGTGCTCAGTCCCTTCCTGTTCTCCCTGTTCACTCATGACTGTACGACCAGGCATGACTCCAACAACATCACTAAGTTTGCCGATGACACAACAGTGGTAGGCCTGATCACCGACAACGATGAGACAGCCTATAGGGAGGAGGTCAGAGACCTGGCCATGTGGTGCCAGGACAACAACCTCTCCCTCAATGTGATCAAGACAAAGGAGCTGATTGTGGACTACAGGAAAAGGAGGACTGAGCACGCCCCCATTCTCATCAACGGGGCTGTAGTGGACACATCACCAACAAACGAACATAGTCCAAGGACACCAAGACAGTCGTGAAGAGGGCAAGACAAAACCTATTCCCCCTCAGGAGACT